>NW_004443966.1:1876333-1886406 GCF_000243295.1 Trichechus manatus latirostris
CGGGAGGCGGGGGCGCGCGCGGCAGGACGGGAAGTGGGGCTGCACTCGTGGGGGCTGCGGGCGGGGACGCTGCAGGCGGGGTGCGCTTAGTGGGGCTGGGGCTGGAGGTTGCGGTTTTCCTCCGCAGCAGGTCTCGCTGACACCCGCCCCAGAACCTGTGACTACAAGCCTGGCGGCAGGAGTGCGTTTCTCCTGAAGCGAGGAGAGAAACGGACAGTGCAGCTTCACCACAGCAGAAACGATAGCGCTCGCCCGTCGGCAGAGGCTGCCCAGGAAGCCAGCCTGAGAGTGTGGCCGCAGGGGGAGAGACCCCAAGGGACCTCATCAGACTGAGGGTCTGAAATCCTCCCCGTGTGATTTGTAAACCCTCTGCCAACTCATAAACTATTTCCTGTCATAAGATCTGTCTATCTAAATAAAGCCCACCAGTAATGTCCAGCCTCCGGACGTAAGCCTCTAAGCCCGCCTAGTTAAGCGGGTACCTGCAGCGCCCCTGGAAGGAAGCAAAGAAGGGGAAAATACAACGAACTAGGACTTCCTGCCCTGGGTGGCCATTCCTTCATGTCTGATGGGTTTTATAGCTCTGTATTTATGCGAAGACCCCCCCACCCGACACACACACACCGAGTAAAGCACCCCCAAGAGACCGGGGATAATAAGCACCATTGTATAAGTCAGAATTCACATCTTGCTTTTTCTACAGTTGCTACAGAAATGTTGCAAAATTCTAAAATCTCAAAATTTAATTTTTTATTTTCCTTAAGGAATCCAGTCTAACAGTTTTAAAATGCTTATATGTGGGAACAAGACTAAAGCCCATATTATTTGGTTTGCTGCCTAAGATTTTGTTAAATTTTAGTTGTGTTTGGCAGGTTCCATTCGATTCATGTTGTATATCAGAAGTCTATTAAATCATAATCATGTCATTTCACGGCATAGATACAAATAGGCACAGAAACAACTTCCATTACCCGTTGCCATCAAGTGGATTCCAACTCATAACAACCATATAGGACAGAGTAGAACTGCCCCACAGGGTTTCCAAGGAGTGGCTGGTGGACTTGAACTGCCAATCTTTTGGTTAGCAGTCGAATGCTTAACCGCTATGCCACCAGGGCTCCAAACTAAAATGGATGATAGATATACACACAGTCTAAAACTAGTAAAATAATCAACAGAAATCCCCCAGGTTTATAAAATAAAGCATTTGCTAACTGATAGGTAGTAATGAAGATAGTTCCAAAATGAAGAAATAAATAGGCAGCTACGGATACATGAGGAGCCAGAGTAATTACTATTTCCAGCTGAAAGCTAGAGGGCCCCTGTGCATCTGGCACCTGGAGTTACAAGAAGTTCAAATAGAGAAGACGGAATCAGATGGTCCAGTAACCACCACCACTGTGGGGAATGCTGTGTGGAATGGGAAAACCCTTTTCTCTTCGACACATCACTTGAGGGCTGGTACTCTCATGAAAATCGTTTGCCCACCTAAGCTGCCTTCATGTCGACTGGATTTGAACTACTGTACATAACCATTTAAGAGGTGTGTGTAGGGAAATGTGATATTGTCCATAATAAGCCTCATAACTCTGCTAGGGATTGCCCCAAGTAAAAAGCCCATGCAACTCTAGCAACCTCCAATGGCATCCTCAGTCTATCCCTCGTTCTTGAACAAATCCTCCTTTCAAATATTCTTCAAATGAGCTCCCACCCTGGAAAAGGAGCACTAAATGAATGAAATTCAGTAAACTTGGTCTAGACCTTCTAGTAGCCTGTGTGTGTAACCTGGCCCTCTCTATCTCTGCTTCTAGTATTCATTGTAATGCAGAAGTTGAAGGGGTTTTCATTTTTTAAAATACAGACCCCCGTGGGATAGAAATTCTGGCGTTGAATGACTGACCTAATAAGGCAACAATATAAAGGGTACTTTAATGTTGGTCATTAATTCTCTAAGGGATAAGAAAAAAGAAAAGTCTTTTGTTTAAAAGTTCTCCTTTAATTCTCTCTTACCCTTATTTGCTGGCAACCCCTTCTCTCTGACACTGAATTCTTCAGATCTTTAAAGTTCATTTTTTCTTCCTCTTCTTCCACTGCAAACTAGCTGGACCTCACCCATTGTCACTGCCATGGTTTCAGCTACAATCCTTATAGAGTCCGTCTCAGACTCAGAGCTCAGTGGTGTGAGAAATGTTACTATTTAATTTTCTGTAACTGACCTTTGTTCCTACCTCAAGCCTCATCTCTGCCCAGTGGAAAACTTAGTTCTAATCAATTCATTCTAAGTTCAAGCAGGCTGTTGTGGTGCTCCATTGTCTTGGGGATGGAGGGGTGGCATGGTCCTCATCATTCCATGCTCATATTCAAAAATACCTTAGCTCCATATAAATTATCGAATCAGATTGTCAAGTTCCATGAAAGAAACTTTTGGGAACCAATGTGAGGAGAATTGACATCTGTAAGACACAGTATCTCCTAATCTATGAACATGTTCTCTCTCCATTTAAATAAATCTGCCCTCTTCCTCTTATCTCTTTTTCCCACTCCTGTTTCTGTTCTTTCCTTTCCCTTCCTAAACAATTTTTCCATGAAGTAATTAGGGAAAAGGAAATGAGGAATCTGTGCCTGATGAGAGCAGCTGTGGTGGCCCAGGATGAAGTGTGGGAGCCTGTCTTGGTCATCTAGTGCTGCTATAACAGAAATGCCACAAGCAGGTGGTTTTAACAAACAGAAATTTATTTCCTCACAGTTCAGGAGGCCAGAAGTCCAAATTCAGGGTGCTGGACCAGGGCAAGACTTTCTGTCTTTGTCAACTCTGGAGGAATGTCCTTGTCTCTTTGATCTTCTGCTCCTGGGCGATCTTCATGTGGCTTGGCATCTCTCTTCCCCAACTCTGCTTGTTAGCTTGCTTGTTTTATCTCTTTTATATCTCAAAAGAGATTGATTCAAGACACATCACTACACAAGTCCTGTCTCAGTAACATAGCAAAGTCAACCCATTCCCAAATGAGATTATAACCACAGGCATAGAGGCTAGGAATTATAACACTTATTTTGGGGGGACACAATTCATAACAGAGCCCAACAGGGGGTAAAGAGGGTACCACATAAGGGTTTACCAATGTGCGCTGTCAGAGCCAAGGAAGAGTGAGGAGAGCATCCCCATGGAGGGGTGGCTGGGGTGGGGAGCAAGATGGAGTCCACACTGTGGCACATATCCAGGGGGTGGAGTGTAAGATCCCAAGCAGGGTGAGGAAGGCATCCACAGCGGTGGAGGTGATGGGGGGACAGCCAGACACAGGGTGTCAGTGCCTAGGAGCGGTCAAGAGGGCATCTGCACGGTGTACAGGTGATGGTGGTGGTTGTGTGCCATCAAGGCGATTCCGACTCATGGTGATCCTACAGGACAAGGTAAAACTGCCCCATAGGGTTTCCAAGGCTGTAATCTTTACAGAAGCAGACTGCCACATCTTTCTCCCACAGAGGAGCTGGTGGGTTCGAACCACTGACCTTTCAGTTAGCAGCCAAGTACTTAACCACTGCACCACCAGAGCTCCTTAAAGATGACAATAGGGATGGGAAATGGGTTACTGGTAGAAGGACTAATCGAATAAGTAAATATATGAATGATAACGGGAACCAGGTTTTTCACTATTGAAGAAGAGAGTTAGAGATATGTAAAGGGAGAAAACTAGAATAAGCCCTGTTTTCAACATATATAGATATATTTAGAAATGAATGTACATGTAAAGATGTATTGCATATTTATACATATACATAATATGTTTATGTGTACATATGTTGTTACTGTGTGCTGTCAAGTCATTTCCAACTCATAGCGATCCTATAGGACAGAGCAGAACTGCCCCATGAGGCTTCCTAGGCTGTAATCTTTACACAAGCACATCACCAGGACTCTTCTCCCGCAGAGAAGCTGGTGGGTTCAAACCACCGATCTTCTGGTTAGCAGCTGAGTGCTTCACCGTTGCACCACCAGGGCTCCTTGTGTGTACATATACATATTACAAAGGGAAGACACCACCCTCATCAAGTAATCTAGTGAACGTCAGCAATGGGACAAATCAAAATCTAGCACAAGTGGATAGGATGCAAGAAGAACACAACATCACTGCAGTGATATTCCTGCCCCAGATGCAAACAGAGAAATTTTGTCCTAAAGTAAAATGCCTGGTTGTTCCAGAATGACAAAGAGGAAGATATGGGACAAACCTGAAGGGAAATGAAAACTTGTGGAAGGTTCAGACAAAAAGGATTTATTTCTGGTAGTCAAACCTGGGTAAAATTTAATAAGTTTATTCATAAGATATATATATATAGATATATATATATATATTTGAAGGGCACTAGTATCCAGTAAAGGAGCCCTGGTGGTGCAGTGGTTCAGTGCTAAAACCCACCAGCTGCTCCGTGAGAGAAAGATGTGGCAGTCAGCTTCCATAAAGATTACAGCCTAGGAAACCATATGGAGCAGCTCTACTCTGTCTTTTAGGGTCACTGTGGGTCGGAATCAACTCGATGGCAACAGGTTTTGATTAGTATTCAACAGTATACTGATATACAACTAGAATTTGTTTTTTTCTTGATTAAAATGACAAAATTTCCTTGGATTATTGATCTTCTCTTAATAAGAAGTTGCAAAAGATTTTTCTTTACCTTCTGGGTCATCTGTCTGGAAGGCAAAGATTCTAAGTTTTATCAGAATAATTTCCTGTGTTTTGTGTTTACTTTATCATGTCCTCCCTCATATATTTCTTTTACAGCAAGTTACCATATTTTTACGCAAATAACACACATCTTCTATGTTTGTTGGCCAACTGCATCTTCCCCCCGCTAGGTACTTTCATAAGCACTCTTACGCCACTTTTTTTTTACATGTTGCTGTTAAAAAAAAAAAATTTAGCTTAGCACACTTACAAAAATACATCATGGTGGGAGGGCACAATTGGCAAACAAACGTAGAAAGTGAGCATTATTTATGTAAAAATAGGATAGATGACAATGAATTGTCTCAATTTTTTTTATTTGTCTGGAAATGTCTTTATTTCATCCTCACTTTTAAAGGTACTTTTCTGGTATAGAATTCTAGGTTGGCACTTAATTTCTTTCACATTTTAATGATGTCATTCCACTATCTTTTAGCTTCCATTGTTTCTGTTGACAAGTCAAATGTAAATCTTCCTTTTTTTTTTTTTTAAAGGTAATGTGTGTTTTTCTCTATGCAGATTTACTCTGTCTTTGATTTTCAGAAGTTTGACTACCATGTGCCTAGGTTTTCTTTGTGTTTGTCCTGATTGTGGTTTGTCAAGCTTTTGAAATCTAAGGGCTATAACTTTTGTTATTTTTATAATATGTTGGCCATTATTTCTTCATGGCTTCCAGACAACACTTCCTTTCCTCCCCTTCAAACTTCACTTATACATAGGTTAGACCTTTCCACAATGTTCCTGGTCTCTTTTCTGTATTTCCCATTTATTTTGCTCTCTGTACCTCAGTCTGCATATTTTCTACTAACCTGTCTTCTAGTTCACTAACCTTACTTTTAGTTGTGTCCAATGCACTATTAAATCCATCTGTAGAGGAGCCCTGGTGGCGCAGTGGATAAGAGCTCAGCTGCTAACCAAAAGGTCAGCATTTCGAATCCACCAGCCACTCCTTGGAAACCCTATGGGGCGCTTCTACTCTGTCCTCCAGGGTTGCTATGAGTCAGAATCGACTCAGTGGCAACAGGTTTGGTTTTGGTTTTATTGCGCACTCAACTAGAGTCACATAACAATATGTATACTGTATTTTTGTATGAGAAATTAACTTGAGCTGTAAACTTCCACCTAAAGCACAATTAAAAAAAAAAAAAAAAATTGTAGAGGCTCTGGATAATATTCTTTTTCTCCAGAGTGGTTTCACCCTATCTGTGGCAGGCAACTAGAGTGGGGGAAAATCACTTTAATCCAAACAGGGATGGTGCTATCTGAAATTTGCAGTCTTTGTAAGGCTTGGTCCACTTTTGATTTACTGCTTCTCCTAGCGTGGAGCCTTCCAGGAGCCCCGACCAAGAATTCTGTAAGACTAATGAAAGCTCTGCTCTTCTTTTCACTGGCTTTCTGTTTGGATTCTTATCGTCACACATCATAGCTTAAAATTTATCAAATGCCACAAGGGGAAAGCCACCTAGTATTGGAGTTACATATTTGTGCCTCCCTCTGTCAATACCCTCCAGCCAAAGACTGCCAAGAACACCAAAGTTGGGTTTACTGACTCACTGTACTCATTGCAACAAGGGGAAAACATACCCTGGAGAACTGTAAGGTGTTTCAGTAGGACGGTGTAAGAAAGAACTTACTATAGGATTTGCTACAGCTGTTTAGCTATGCTAAAGCTATGATTGGTGAAGATGTAGACAGAGTCGCTCTCTGTAGTCAGGAAAGGGGATTTTGGTCATGATTCTGGTTTAGATAATGGTTTTGTCTATATTCGGATGATGTGATTATGAAGTGGTCTTGCTTTGTCTTGCTCAGTCATGATCACACAGTGGCTTTGTCTGTTTTTGGTATTCTGTGAAATTGTTTATGTTCAACAGGAAAACATGCCCAGCTGCGAATGCCAGGTCAGCACCTAGCTGCACCATGGCCTAGCTCCCACGGCAGGCCAGCTCCTGGCTGTCAGGGGCTATTTTTCTCTTACTCTTTCCAAGATCCTGTTCCTTCAAGGGGAGCCCTGGTGGTGCAGTGGTTAAGAGCTTGGCTGCTAACCAAAAGTTTGGCAGTCTGAATCCACCAACCACTCCTTGGAAACCCTACAGGGCAGTTCTGCTCTGTCCTACAGGGTCACTATGAGTCGGAATTGACTCGAGGGCAATGGGTGCCTTCAAGTGTTGGCTACCTTGAGTGCCCTAAGCTCTAATTTCATCTCCCAAGCCCCATGAAACTGTCAAAAGCTCTGATGGTTCCTCTGCCTCTTAGCAGCAGCTTTCTGTCATTCACCCTGAGACTCAGCAAACGTCCCGAGGGAAGAAGCTCACCTTTGACAGTCCTGTTCTTTCCAAGATCTTGGCCGCTCAAGTCTTGGCTGTCTCAGGAGATTTTCAATGTCTGCAAACAGATTTTTCTAATTCTTATATGACTTTTCTATTTATTCTCAGTAGCAGTGTAGGTCTGCCACAAGGTACTCCATTGTAACTGAAAGTGAAAGTCCAGTTTTCTGATAGTTTGCTTAGGATACTTCAGCTATGTTCATGAGTAAGAGTCGCCTGTAATTTTTCTTTTTCATATTGTTCTTGTCCGATGTGATACCAAGGTTTTACTAGCTCCATAAAATACTTTGCAGAGTGTTTCCTCTTCTTTCATTTTCTAGAAGGTTTTAAGTAAGATTAGAATGACCTGTTTGTTGAATATTTGGTGAAACTTTGCTGTAAAATTCATATGGGTCTTACGTTTCCTTGTGGGAAAATTTTAACTACAGATTCCATGGTTTCAGGACTATTTGGGACCTCTCTTCACCCCTCTTCCTGGTCTCTGTCACAAGGTGAGCAGGCCAAGTTGACTTGGATTGGCTTATAAGACTCTGATTTTTAAAGGTGTGGGTTTGAGGTGAGGACCTATCTTTTGTTTAAAGATGGAAAATAACTTGGGCTACTTCCATAGCCCAGGCCATGAGTCATGTTTATAGCTCTGAGCTCTGGCTACCTGTCTCATGGAGAAAAAGATGTGTGAGATGAGTCTTCACTATGGAGACACCAGTCATCTGGTCCTTTTCAAATTTCCAGAGAACTCCCAAACCTGCCTTATTGTATATATAACTTTCCACTACAAGAGTTCATTTTCCCCAAGGTAACTCGAGAGAAGAGCACTTGGTCAACTCTTGACAATTGCCTCCCCACAGAGGCTAGCAGAACTCCTTCCTGGCCATGCCGTAACTACGTGTGAGATGTACTCACATAAGTTCCTCTCTGAATGTTCCCTAAACAGATCGAGGGTTGTGCCACTCTGGGGGTGGAGGTGGGAGGGGCGGGTAACGGAGCTCCTTCGCCTCAGAGGTCCAAGCTGTTTCCACCATGATCACGCTCCTTTCTTTGAGAAGCAGTTCCAATCTTTTAGAAACTCAGAACCTGAATTTAGAAATGTTAAGGCCTGAGGTAGAGGCTTTAAAAACCATTTCCCATGCCCTCTCATTCTTCCTTCGGCAGCTATGCCCAGAGAATTTAAAGCATTTTGTAGTTTAATTCCAGGCTTAGTCATTTAGAATCTCAATCCCCTTCGCACACTAACTCTTTCAGACGCACAGACATTTCCAGCCTAGTTCCAGTTTAGTGTCTTAATTAGCCTGAGGTGCAGATATACGTTACATAAGAATTCTTTGAAATCTTGAGCTTATGATGGGCATCATACTTCAGGCTACTGTTGATTGTGGGAGAAAAAATATAACCTTGTTCCCCCATTTAATTTCCACGTTGAGCTCCTAGACTGGCTGATGTAGGAAAGTTACTCTGGTAAATTAGGTATATGAGCCCTGGTGGCACAGTGATTAAGAGCTCGGCTGCTAACCAAAAGGTCGGCAGTTTGAATCCATCAGACACTCCTTGGAAACACTATGGGACAGTTCTACTCTGTCATATAGGGTTGCTATGAGTCAGAATCGACTCAACAGCAATGGGTTTTTTTATTTTGGTTTTAGTCATTCCAGGTTTTCTTAGTCAAATACATATTTTTCTCTTCTCCTCATTCTCTCACGAGCAGAATGTAAGTACGAGGAGCTTACGTTGGTCATGGCAGTGGAGGAGGCGTCTGGTTTTTTCCATCATCTCTCCTCTGTTTTGGAACACACAGCTGTTGCTGGTTTACTCATCACTCTCTGGTTATTGCCCCATCTCCAAGAACTATTCTGGATTGTAGGAAAGAGTCCTTTAGGACTGAAGAAACGTCCAGATGCTATCCCCTACTGCTTTGGAGATAGACGTATGAGGGGCTGGACCCCAGTTTACCCTGCCAAGTCGTACCATATTGCCCGTTCTACTATGACTTTTGCTGCTAGGCTATGCTGGCAGAGGGAGAACTGTTTGGGGCTTACTGCCTGACAGGGCTCCTGATGGAAGTGGGCCCGTCACACCTTCTCTTGGATCTCCAAAATTATTAGGGAATTCTATCATTGCTCCCTACTGCTAGCTCAACAGTGAGGATGTAGGCCAGAAGCAGGATCCTTTCTCAGAGACACACATTTATACCTTGCTTTCTTATTCTCCACACACACTTCTCCCCTCAGCCAATTTGTTATAAAATAGAAATTCTTCTCCATTCCACCTCAGAACTTTGGTTTTTTGTTTGTTTCTTTTTTCCATCTATATTGTATTTTATGGCTAATGTCAGTGCATCTATCACTGTCTGGTTGTTGGCTCAGGCTGGTCTTTCTGTCCCACCCTGTCTTCTGCAACAAGGTTTGCATGCAGGTAGTTTAAGTGAACTCAGCTTCTACTAGCTCACAAGGAGAAATTGTGTATATCTCTTCCCAACTTCAGATTCAGTGATGTTACGTGGCAGTTTGAGATTAACAACTGTGGGAATATTTACACCACAGAAATTGGTAAACACTACACATCAACATTTTTTTCCCCTTCTGGAGAGCCAGTTATTAAACACTTCTTAGCATACCCCTAAGGAGCCCTGGTTAAGCGCTTGACTGCTAACCAAAAGGTCAGCGGTTTGAACCCAGCAGCTGCTCCATGGGAGAAAACACCTGGAGACCTTCTCCTGTAAAGATTATAGCCTAGGAAAGCCTACTCTGTCCTATAGGGTCACTGTGAGTTGGAATCAACTCTACTGCAATGGGTTTGGTTTTTTTATTCTTAATTCTGAACAAGACAATATATTCCTAAGAGTTAAACATTTAAGAAATTGCTTCTATTTTATTACAATATAGAGAGTGCAAGTATTATAAACGAGGATTCTTGTTAAAGGTCTTATGTTCCTTCACTATTATTTTAAATGACTCAAATGTGTGGACAAAAATAACATTACTGGAGACTTCAGGCAACATGGCGCTATAGTCAGAAGCACCACGCTGTCCCT
>NW_004443966.1:1890908-1892233 GCF_000243295.1 Trichechus manatus latirostris
TGAACTGGAGGCTGACAGCAGCTAACACCAACAAGCTATTTCTGTTAAGCTGCTGAAAGGTGTAAATTAGATATGTATGCAACACTATAGATTTCTAAGACAAAGTAAACAAACAAACAAAACCAAACCCATTGCCATTGAGTCAATTCCGACTCATCGCAACCCTGTAGGACAGAGTAGAACTACCCCATACGGTTTCCAAGGAGCAGCTGGTAGATTCAAAGTGCCGACCTTTTGGTTAGCAGCCGAGCTCTGAACCACTGCACCACCAGGGCTCTGTTAACACTACAATGCTACATTAATACAAGGTTTTAATAAGAAGCATAAGAATATTAGATAAGATTTAGTGTAAGGAGGAGAAGATAAAATATTTTACCAAAATTACTCTTGACCCATATAATTCTGACTCCAAAATCAGAATTAAAAGAATAATCTCCATGTGGGTTTAAGAGCTGCCCGTGCTGGAAGTCTCTTGCCAGTTGCTACTCTTGAGCACACTGATCTAACACTCCTTCGCGCAACCAAGAAGGCCGGAACTTTTAAACAAGAAAGTTTAAAATTGCTAACATATAAGCACAAGTCTCTTCTAAAGAGGATGGATTCTGCTACATTAAAGTTCCTTTGTTCTGCTGAATACATTGATAGATTTGGATATGCAAAGTGAGCCTAGAGCCAAATTTGGGATTGAAGAGTTGAATTGTTCTACATTTTAGAGAAGGAAGAATTTGGAGTTTCTGGTAGTTAGGGGGAGCCCTGGTTGCACAGTAGTTAAGCATTCACCTAGAAACAAAAGGTTGGCGGTCTGAATCCACCAGGTGCTCCTTGGAAACCTGAGGGGCCAGTTGTACTCTGTCCTATAGGGTTGCTATGAGTCTGAATGGAGTCCACGGCAATGAGTTTTGTTTTGTTTGGTTTGGTAGTTAGAGGGTGGAGGAAAGAAAGGAAAAGGATCACAGGAAGCTAGGAATTGCCTGGGGCAGAAACAGCCAGGAAACACACACACACACACACACACACACACAATCCCCTGGATTACACAATCCTTTAAGAATAGGATTTTAACATTCCTTCAAAGTATTTGCATTTTTATAATACAGACCCCTTATCTGTCCCTTAAAAATGTAATTCAACATGCAGTAGATGATGAGATGATCCATCAACTGAACCAGACGCAGAGCTGAGCACGTGACTGGGAGTGCATCTAGAATTCGAAGAAATTTAGGGAAGCGCTTTGCATTTCTGCAGAGCCTGGGATAACGTGTTCAAGGCCCTCTCACCTTAATCTCACGGGCAAGGAAATGCCAGCTAACACAGGGCTGACTTAC
>NW_004443966.1:1893443-1895297 GCF_000243295.1 Trichechus manatus latirostris
ACTCAGCTTCCCTAGATGGCAGCTCATAAGTTTTAGGTCTTTAAATTCACAGATGCTGGGGTTTTGCTGTTCAGGTTTATCATCTGTAATCTCTGCCAAATACCATCTTGTTCTTCACTATGCTTTATATTCATTTTCCCCATACTGTGCAGATTCGGAATACATCTATTGGAGACCTGAGCAGAATTTAAACGGAATAACTTGGCCCTTTTGCGAAAGCTAGTTCAACGTGCAGGATCCATCCGCTGTGTTACAAAAGTGTACAGAGTCAATATGCATTAATTGTTTCTCCTGCAGAGCAGCTGGGGGATTCAAACCACTGACCTTTTGGTTAGCAGCTGAGCGCTTAACCACTGTGCCACAAGGGCTCCTTGCATAGATATGATAAATGACCTTAAAAAAAGAAAATCAGGATATGCAAGGCCTTCCTGGGAGTAGGAATTGGTTGGATTCTGTTTTAAATTACCATGGGCTACTGCCTTGTGTCTCCCCTCTCTGAAAACATGAGTCCTCAATCTCTGTTAGAGCACCTGCTTTCTTGACTGCTCCTTAGGACATCAACACTGGTCTGTCTGTCTGTCTGTCTGTCTGGAAACAACCTTTAGCTCATTTTGTTGCTGGCAGCAGGGTTTAGCTTGACCTGATCTGGAGAAGCCAGTCACCCACCCATGGCCACTTGCTACTGTCCTCACTGACCTAGCTCGCTTCTCTTCTTGTCAGGACTCACCCAACAGCCGCCCATAAGGTAGTGCTCACATTTTTTCTCTCCGTTCTCTGTGAACACCCCTTAACTTTGTTCTCGTCTTCAGTCCTATCCAGTTTGTTTTCTCCCCATTGCCACTTTTCTTCCTTAACTCGCAGTTGTTTTATCTGAGTTCTCTAGTGTTAGTATCATTCAGTTTTCACAGCTTTTTGGACAGGAGACTATTCAAATCACAGCATTACCAAAAATTAAACTAGATGATCTCTAAGGCTCCTTCAAACTCTAAACATGATTCTTTGAAGCTACTATTCTCCCCAACTTCCACCTGCTAAACAAATAATCCAACTAGAACTTTCAGTTATAATGGGTACTTTACTGATCTGTTTAGAGTTAATTTAGAAGACAGAGTACTGTTTCTCAATCTCACTGATAATCAAAGCAATTAAAATTAAAGCAACAACAAAGTACTATTTTGAATCCATCAAATTGACAAAGATTAAAAATATCAGTAATTCCCAGGGTAGGCAAAGTTGTTGGAATAGTACTCCGGTATAATCTTTCTGGAAAAGAACCTGGTAACATGCATTAACATTTTAAATGGGCATAGCCTTTGAACCATCAAGTCCACATTTAGGAATTTATCCTAAGGACAAATATGCAAATGTGTATATAAAATATTTATTGCAACACTGTATGTAATAGAAAAAAAAATCAAAACCACCTAAGTGCCCATCAATAGTGGATAGTTAATATGTCATATGTATAATACCATGCAGATTTTTTGTTTGTTTTTACAAATTAGATTAATCAGTGATTCTCAACGATGGCTGCACACTTGAATCACCAGAAGAGCTCTGAAAAAAATCATGATTCCAGGACCCCACCTCCAGAGATTCTGATTATTTGGTCTGGAGAGAGGCCCAGCTTTTGTACTTTTAAAAAGTGCCCCAGGTAATTCTAATGTGCAGTCAGGTTTGAGAATCACTCAGCGCTTGGTATAATCATTTGAGGTACTTACCTTACCGCAATAACGTGGATTGGAGCTGCCTGCCACAATAGCCAATTCTGAGACGGGAGTGAGGTGAGCAGCAAGAGTTTTATTATATGTCGATATTAGGAGACAGAGGGGAATAGATTCCTGCAAAAAAAAA
>NW_004443966.1:1910074-1910963 GCF_000243295.1 Trichechus manatus latirostris
AGACTGGACTATAAGACATAAAATGATACTCATGAAGAGTGTGTTTCTTAGCTCAAGTAAATACATGAGACTAAATGGGCAGCTCCTGTCCGGGGATGAGATAAGAAAGGAAAAAGGAACAGGAGCTGGTTGAATGGACACGGGAAATTGGGGTGGAAAGGAGGAGTGTGCTGTCACGTTATAGAGAGAGCAGCTAGGGTCCCATAGCAATGTGTATATAAATTTTTGTACGAGAAACTGACTTGAACTGTAAACTTTCACTTAAAGCACAATAAAAAAAGTAAAAAAATTTAAAAAACACTATACAATCAGCAATAACTTCAAAATAATCCCCACTGCAGTACAGAAATGTCTCAGCATGTCTCTAAAAGCATCGGATAATATTTGGAGATTTTAACCTTTGGATTTTTGTCTCCTAAAACTACTCTGCAGCTCTCCACCTATTGGATAATGGCATTCATTGTTTGGGGCTGGCAGACCCTGCCCACAAAGAAATAATTCCAATAATAAGGGCTGAATTGATGTTTAAAATTCACACCTGGCAAAATAATCTGAAATCAAAGCATTTTGGATTTGTGTGAGCCAAGCCTTCAAGAGAGAAATGGTTTTGTTTTGAATTCCAAAAGGGCTTGGTTCCAAAGTTTGAACCAGACTGGAGGATCAGAGTGTAGATTTTATGAAAATTAACCACAGCACAGGGAACAATTCCAAATTTCTTGGCATAGACGAGTGAGCACCTCCAGTGCTGCATCTGTTTGTTGAAACATCTCGATTGGTATTCCGTCAATTCCTGGAGCCTTGTTTTTTGCCAATGCCTTCAGTGCAGCTTGGACTTCTTCCTTCAATACCATCAGTTCTTGATCATATGCTACCTTCTGAAATGGTTGAA
>NW_004443966.1:1912966-1914153 GCF_000243295.1 Trichechus manatus latirostris
GGAACCGACTCGACGACACCTAACAATAACAACAGGGAACAACACAGAGATTGTGACTCATGGGAGTTTCTCTCCCAGGCAGGAAAACCAAAGACACTTTTTCTGGGCTGGGAAACAGAAGTCAGAGAAAGAGGGAGAGGAGAGCCTTCGAGCTGAAGTGCACCAGAGGGACCTACTCCCTGGCCCCTTCTGGTCAAACATGCAGTAGGGGCTGGGCAGGCCGATGGAGCTTGGCTTGGCAACCAGAGAAGCCCACTTCCCACATGGAACTCTGGGGGAGACTCCCATGCAGAGGGCTCCATGCCACTATGGGCAGCCTCAGTTGAGTAGAAATGGGGCCATGATGTGTTTGGTTTGGTAGATGAAGAGAGCCTGAGTCAGTGCCCCCGCGATTCCCTCTAACCTGGAAGAAATCTTGACTTTCCTGACTTCCCTGGTACAGCTAAGACAGGCATAGGGTGCACAAACCAGGTGTGCTGGGTAGAGGTAGCCATGGGACAGCAGCAGAAAACGAAGGGAGAGAGCACAGAACGCCATACTGAGGCTCCTTTCTTAGACTCTGAATAGTCCAAAGAACTAAAACTTTTTCGGAGGATAAACACATGAAGCATAAAACAAAGCCACAAAGCAGCTCAAGTTGAAAGTGTTGAGTCTTGGGGAATGCTTGGAAAGACTGGTCCTTGGAGAAAGAGACAAGATTTCATGGCTTGGCTAGAAAGAGAACCAACAGCTAGTAATGCAGAAGCTGAGGCTGGCTTGGGAGGTGTTGTCAGAGAGGCAGAGAGGAAACGAGGGGAAGGCCAGAGGTCTGGGGAGAAGCTGGGCTCAGGAGGTGCCCGTAGCCCTTTCTCAGCCAGCTATCCACGAGGATAATGTACCCGGCAGGGAGAAGAGGAGATTTAGGTGGGACTCCGTCCACATTTCCACGAGGATAATGTCCCCAGCAGGGAGAAGAGGAGATTTAGGTGGGAATCCATCCACATTTTCTGTTGCTCTTAAGAAAAGACAGATCACTGGGTGGTGTAATGGTTTGTTCTCAGCTACTAACTGAAAGACTGGCGATTTGAATCCACCTAGTGGTGCTGCAGAAGAAAGGCCTGGCAATCTACTTCTGAAAAATCAGTCATTGAAAACCCTGTGGAGCACAGTTCTACTCTGAAGCACATGGGGTCGCCATGAATTGGAAT
>NW_004443966.1:1914951-1915781 GCF_000243295.1 Trichechus manatus latirostris
GTTTGTGATTTGTGTGTATATATATGTATGATCTCTGTGTGTGTATGATCTCTGTATGTGTGTATGGTCTGTGTGAGCGTGTGTGATATCTGTGCGTGTGTTTGTGATTTGTGTGTAAATATATGTATGATCTCTGTGTGTGTATGATCTCTGTATGTGTGTATGGTGTGTGTGTGCGTGTCTGATATCTGTGTGTGTGTTTGTGATTTGTGTGTGTGTATATGTATGATCTCTGTGTGTGTATGATCTCTGTATGTGTGTATGGTGTGTGTGTGCGTGTGTGATATCTGTGTGTGTTTGTGATTTGTGTGTAAATATATGTATGATCTCTGTGTGCGTATGGTCTCTGTGAGTGTGACATCTGTGTGTGTGTGTTTTTGTAATTTGTGTGTGCGTGTGTTTATGATCTCTGTGTGTATGGTCTGTGTGTGTGATATCTGTGTGTTTGTGATTTCTGTGTGCATGTGTGTATGATCTGTGTATGTGTATGGTTTGTGTGTGTGTGTGCACGTGTATGATTTCTGTGTGTATATGATCTGTGTATGTGTATGACGTGTGTGTGTGTTTGCGATTTGTGTATGTATGTATGATCTTAGTGTGTATGGTCTCTGTGAATGTGACATCTGTGTATTTGTAATTTGTGTGTGGGTGTGTGTGTAAGATCTGTGTGTGTGTGTGTGGTCTGTGTGTGTGTATGATCTCTGTGTGTATTATCTGTGTTGTGTGTGTGCGTGCATTGTGTGTGTATGACCTCTGTGTGTGTGTGCGCGTGTGTGTGGTCTGTGTGTGTATGATCTCTGTGTATAATCTTTGTGTATGGTCTGTGTGTG
>NW_004443966.1:1918124-1922562 GCF_000243295.1 Trichechus manatus latirostris
AGCAGAACTGTGCTCCATAGGGTTTTCAGTGGCTGATTTTTCAGACTCAAACCTCCAATCTTTTGGCTAACAGTTGAGTGTATTAACAATTTGCACCTCCCAGAGACCTTAAGAACTAGTTGCCATTGAGTCGATTCCAACTCATGGCAACCCCAGGTGTGTTAGACTAGAACTGTGCTCCATAGAGTTTTCAATGGCTGATTTTTGGGAAGTAGATCACCAGGTCTTTCTTCCAGGGCACCTCTGGGTGAATTGAACTGCCAACATTTTGGTTAGCAGCTGAGTGTGTTAACCATTTGCACCACCCAGGGACTCCCAGCTCATTGAAGCAGTGATACATATACTTAGTTGTAACAAAATAAATTTTACACATTGACCAAAATGTGGACACCTGGAAAGAGTTTTAGAACACCAGTGTGTAATGACAGGTAATAACCACTTTAACAGAGATGGTAAAATTCACAGTTCCAAATGAGTACACTCAGGGGCCACACAAATCCACTGTCTGTGGGTCAGACTGGTGGCTTAAACGAGAAGAGCAGCTCGTGTGTGCTACAGAAGCAAGCAGTGGGACCAGGATGCTGCAGAGTACATGCATTATCTAAGAGTGTGGTCTGTGCCTGGTCCAGCTGATTATGCTGTGAGGTCAGGCATAACCCTTGTTACCCAATTTACTAATTGTCGAAGAGAAGCCAGAAATCTAGACTGCATGTGAAAAATCTTGTGATTTGTAAAGTAATACCTATTAACTAAAAAAGATTAAAAATACTGTGTGCATTTTACAAAACTTGTCTGGAGCTACAGGGGGCCCTAACTCACCAGTTTTCAATGTCTGCCCTATGGGCCATCACACACAGAAGCAATATACGTTATGTGTTCAAATAATGCTGCTTAATAAAATTTGGGGACTGATGTTTTAGAGCTACCTTCGTTACATGGTAGAGCCTTTTGAATATCCTCATTTGTAGGAAACCTATGTATTTTAAAGGTAGGCCAAATTGTTCTGAATAGCCCAAATAACAGTGAGCATAGTTACCTTTTTAAATCAGAGAAAAAAAAACTGGTGGGAAATTATTATTTTTATCTCTGACTGCTTTCACCACCTTCATACATTCATTGGTCGAATCTCTGAATCTACCTTAAAAACCCTCAGGTATCCTCACTGCTATCACACCAGTGATTGCGGCCACCCAGACAATTATCACTCCCTACAGTCAACCATTCCTCTTGGCTGGGCTCCCCAGTGGTTCTATATACACCTTGTTTTGGAATCGCTCACATGGACCCAGCATATGCTAGGGACTCCAAGACAAACTGAAAAAAAATCCCTCCTCTCAAGAAATTCACATTATAGTCAAGAGATAGTCAAGTAAACAACCAGTGACAGAGCACGTCGTGAGTGAGGGGGGTCAGAAAGCTGGTCTCTGGGGAGAACGGAGTCCCTACTCTGCCTGAAGCAGGGACTGTGGAGGGGCAGGGCCTGGTGCCTCTAAGTAACCTCCAGATGCACCCCCACCACCAATTAGATTAATTATAATCTCTCTTCACCTCCACATTTAAAGCAATACAGCCCTACACTGCATCGCAAGCCTTGTCCCTGACAAGAAAGCTACTATTAGCTGTTTCATGAACTCCTGGGTGTCATGCTTTTCTGTCTCTCTGTTTGCTTATGCAGCATCTTCCTCCTCAGCCAGGTGAAATACTACCTGAACTTCCAAACTGAAATGCCACCTCATCCAAAAATCCGCTGCTAACTTTTTGGAGTTATTCTTTCTTTTGAATTTCCACAGAACTTCTTGTCTATCTTCTGATTTACATTCTGCTTTGAAGGCCAGATTCTTGAGTTCTCTTCTTATCCCCAGTAGACAATAAGGCATTGAGGGCATCGTCTGCTTCTTAGTTTTGATCACCTGCAGGGCCTCCTGCTGTGCTTTGCACAAAGTGGGCGCTCTTGAGATTTCTGTCTTGAGTTGGCAAGCAGATGTATTCTCCATCTAGTGGTAAAACTGGAAAATTGCATGCATCTTTTGCCTTACCTAACTCAATTATGATGTAAAAATGGAAAAGATCCTTTAACTGGGTAAGTTTGCCTGTACCAAGCTTAAAAAAAACAAAACAAAACAAAACCAGTTGTTGTCAAGTAGATTCCAACTCATAGCGACCCTATAGGACAGAGTAGAACTGCCCCACAGTGTTTCCAAGGAGCGGCTGGTGGATTTGAACTGCTGACCTTTTGGTTAGCAGCTGAGCTCTTAACCACTGTGCTTCAACACGTGTTTATGGCAGTTGGTTTTTGACCCATGAAAAGATGGCTATTCTCAGACTCTTCCAGTCCAGCAAACTTGTATTTGTGGATTTGTGAACTAACGGATTTTCTGTGAGATCTGGTTCTCGGTACAATTCTAACTATTAATCACTCAAGAACAGTTCCAGAAAAGTTAAGGCTGCCACTCTGAAGTGTCCGTGTTTATAGAAGTTTTTAGAGCGGGATTGCTCGTAGATGGGGACCTACCCAGCGATCTGGAGAACTTCCCCGACAAGAGCTTCAAGCGACTTGTTGCTTCCATATCCGCTCTCTGCTCAGTCTCCATTCGTCAAGCTCAACAGGACTTCAGGGAACAGCAGATCTTACGGCTGTGGTGTCAGCTCTGGTCACAAAAAGATGCGGTCCCGCAGGATGACCTTAAGGCCTGAGGAAATGTCTGGTAGTGCCATCTCACCAATAGTTCAGAGACCCTGCTTAGCCCTCAGTGTCTTTCTGTTAAAAGCCGATTCCTAAAAAAGAAATATCAAAGCTTAGCGTAGTTTTGACATTAGAGTTACTAAAAAAATGACAATATAGCGTTCTCATGAGATTAATTTTAAATGCCATATGTTTTATTACATAGACAATCATTCTAATTCTGCTTTAGTTAACGCTTATATGCCTCAGTAAAAAATTTCCGGCATTTGACTACAATTCTTGTGGTACAGTAAGTCCACTGGTGATAGACTGAAAAACACAGCTGTGGTATTTTGCAGGTCTTCCCAACAGAAGTGGAGCCTAGTTCCCCAGGTGTTGAATCTGGCCTGCTGACTTGCTTTGACCAGTGGAACATGGCAGAGGTGATACTGTACAAGTTCTAGAGGCCCAGCTTCAGGGACCTTGCAGCTCCCTCCTTTTCCTCCTGGGAACACTGCCCTCAGACTGCCATGGAAGGACTCTAGTCTAGCTTACTGGAGGATGAGAGGACACGTGGAGGGAGGAGAACCAAGATGCCCAGCCAACAGCCAGCACTTACTGCAGAGTGTGAGTGAGGCCATCTTGGACCTTCCAGCCCAGCTAACCCTCCAGCTGAATGAAACCACATGGATAAGTCCAGCCAAAACTAGCAGAAGAGCTTCCCAGTTAACCAAAAAAGTATGAGAAGTCAAAGCAAGCCCAAGTCCAGCCCAGATTCAAAGGAAGGAAAAATATTCTTGACCTCTTGAGGGGAGAAACCCCAGGAGCCCTGGTCACTCAACAGCTTGGCTGCTAACCAAAAGGTGGGTAGTTCAAACCCACCCAGTGGCTCTGTGGGAGAAAGATCTGGTGATCTGCTCCCATAAAGATTACAGCCTAGAAAACTGCATGGAGAAGTTCTACTCGGTCACATGAGGTCACTATGAGTCAAAAATGGACTCATTGACACCTAACAACAACAGGAGAAGCTCCAAAGAATTTGCAGAATCTGTTGTCCATTACAGGATTTCTGTTTTGTCTGTCTATTGCTTTGTAACAAGGAGCCCTAGGGGAGCAAAAGGTAAAGCACTCGGCTGCTAACTGAAAGGTTGATGGTTTGAACCCACCCAGTGGCTTCTCGGGAGAAAGACCTGGCAATCTGCTTCCAAAAAGATTAAAGCCAAGAAAATCCTGTGGGGCAGTTATGCTCTGTCACATGGGGTTGCTGTGAGTTGAAATAGACTTGTCGGTACTTAACTACAACAATATCCTAAAACTTAGTTGCTTAAAACAACAACTATGCACTTATTAACAATTCTGCAATTTGGGCTTGCAGGACTCACCCGGACAGTTCTTTGCCTGTGGAATTCAAGAGAGGTTTGTTCACATGTCTGGTGTCTCAGCTGTGGTCTTTCTCTCCCTGTGTGGTATCTCCAGCAAGGTGCTTGAACCCCTTTACGTGATGGCTCAGGACTCCAAGAGGCAAGAGTGGAAGGTACCAGGCCTGTTAAGTCCTGGACCCAGAACGAGCACAGCGTCACTTCTGCTGCATGTTACTTATCAAAACAAGTCACAAACCCAGCCAGATTCAAAGGGAAGGGAAATAGACTCCGTGTTTCGCTCAAGGGAGCAGAAAACATTTTGTGGCCATCTTTCATCTACCACAGTCCACCCTCTGGCCACAATTGTTTGCATTTCTCCCACAAGCAAAATATACTCCTAGAAGCTGAAGAAAAA
>NW_004443966.1:1923206-1926265 GCF_000243295.1 Trichechus manatus latirostris
GGAAAGACATGGAGGCCACATAGCAGGCACAGGTCCTTAGCAATTCTGAAATCCAGCCAGCACATACTGCCGGTTCTGCTGGCTCCAGAGGCAGAGACTTATTTGATTAGGGTCTGTTACTGCTCCCTGGAAGTGTTTCCTTAATCCACTGTTCTTGGCTGCTGGCTCTGTCCCTGAGACCTTTTCCTTTTCTATGAAAAATGGTTCATATTTGTGACCGAGTAATGTCTTAGTTTGATGTTTGCTCATGGAAGGTTGAAGACCTAGAGGTCTCTTCATTTCATCTTTGTCCCTTTAAGCTTATATATGTCCTTTACAAATGTTGTGGGTTTTCTGTGCATCAAATCATAATCTGCTCCATTAGACAAAAGTCATACCCACACCTACACATCTCTTGGGTAGAGAGTTGTGAGACGGTGCTGTGTGAGAATGCACTTAAGATTTTAGAAGCACTTTTGCCTAGCTGAAAGGGTCGCCAAAGCATGCCCTGGGAGATTTCTGAGGTCTTACAACAGGTCTCACAACTGCACCCTTAATTTGATCCTGATACGGCCACCTTTTGCTGGCAGCATCCTGAGGCTGCTCCTTACTTTGAGATCCCTTTTAGGGGCTGGAGAGTCTGGGAAAGAGAAAAGGTTTTGGTTTCAACCCAACAGGCCCTATGTTGGAAATATTTCCTCTGAATTCTGCTTGAAAACGGAACTGTTCCTTCTTTGGTTCATCTTTCCTTCCCATATTTTATTATAGTCAGCTAAAAGAAGCAAATTAGCCCTTTGGGCATTCCATCTGGAAAACTCCATTGGCCAGACCCACAAGTTCATTAGTACATTTTCTGTCTTCCACGGTATAGTAGTCGTCAGCTTCCTTAATGGTCCCACTACTCTAAAACGCAGATGACCATCTTTCCTGCCTCCAACTACAGTGTCCTCACTGTCTGCCTCCCTTCTAGCCTTCCCCTATGGCTTCGTCTCAATGTTGTTTTAGGTTTCTGTACAGCAGCACCCCACTTCCAGGTACCAACGTATTGGCATTGCTATAGAACAAACCACCCCAAAATGTAACGGCTTAAGGCAAAAAATGATGTTATTTTTCACAATTTTGTGGGTTGACTGCAATCACATGGCTGCATTCATCTGGGAACTTGGATGGGGCTGGACTGTCCAAGATGGACTAGCCTCCTCCAGCGTCTCTCTCTGTGTGGTTCTCTTACCATTCAATAGTCTAGCCTAAGCCACTTTTCAGCATGGTGGCTAGCTTCCAAGAGAGAGCAGTCCAAGAGAACAAACCAATGCGAAGTACTACCAAGCCTCCTCGTCATGCTTGCTAATGTCCCGTTGGCCAAAGAAGTCACACAAAGTCCAAAGTGGGAGGGGACTACCAAGGCATGAATACTGAGAGGCATGGGTTATTGGGGGCCACTGTCTACCACACTCTCCAAGCTTGTATGTCTTATCAATACCCCCTTGTTCACTATGCTGGACTTAACACTGGTGCTTCCAGACACAGAAAGCTCTTCCTTGCCTGAGTCTATTCTTGATTTGGTCTACCTGGATCACTCTGTCTCCAGTCTTTGAACTGCTGTTTCTTTATAATCTTCGGGTATCAACTAAAACATTACTCTCCTCTCAACCTAGCTACTATCACGTTACCTTATTTCTTTCTCTCTTGTCATCTGAAATTATCTTGTTTATGAATTTTCTACGTTGCTTATTGTTTTCCTTCCCGTGCAGAATGTAAGCTTAGGGAACAGCCTTGTCTACTTTGTTCAAAGCTATATTTCCAGCCCCCAAGTTAGGTCCAGCACTTAGTAAGTACTTAATAAATGTTTTAGACTGTATAATGAATGAAAAATGAATAAACGAATGAAGTAACCCAATCTTAAAGGAATTTATAAGTAAATATGTTTATTTTTACAAAAGATTTATCAAAGTTTTACACAACAGTTGACTACCAAAAAGCAGAAGTGATTCTTTTTTTCTTTCTTTTTGAGAACTGGACGTAACATTGGATATAGCTTACTGAAATATTGAAAAGAATGATACATTTGAGATTTGCTTCAAAATAATTTGAGGGACAGGAGAAATGGGTTGGGGAACAGATAAAATGAGATTGACTGTGAGTTGACAATTATTTCAGCTAAGGGTACATGAACATTTTTTATACTTTTTTTTTTTTAAATTGCATATTTGTTTGAAATTTCCATAGCAAAATGTTTAAAAATTACATGTAGATTATTAAGGAACTGAAGAGCATTGGAAAGATTTGAAAAAATTTCCACAACTATGAACTAACTTATTAATGTTCCCACTTTTCCTACTTTTTCTAGAAAGAAATTTTTATCTTTATGTGGTGGAAGGGAAGCATTTTTGAAAACCTTGTAGAGACTTCTTTTGTATCATCTTCATTGGCTAGACGAGCTGAGGTTTGTCTACATGCTGCACTTAAACTGTAATAGGCCTCATTCTAAGACATTCCTGGAACTTCGCATGCAGAACAAATTTCTGTAAAGCAAATCATTTCCTTATTGATTTTCATTCCATTTTGGAGACATGCTCTCACGCCTCCTGTTGATTTCTCTGCCTGCTAATTACAGCTCAAGGCAGGAGATGGGAAGTGCAGAAGCTCATGTAAGCACTGGCATCCTGCCTTGATTTGGGGTTCAGGGCAGGCATCTAACGCAATGAATTTTTACATTCTCTGCCTGGATCAAGAAGCAGCCAGGGAGAGCAGGCGTTTCCTCCAACAGATGCCATCCTCAAGCTGACAGCCGCTTTGCCTGGCTCTGATATCAGCCTGGGAGTTGCTCATCTGCTGGCAGAATTCAATTAATAAGGGATTTTGGATTATTAAGTCTTAATTTGGGGAAATATAAAAGAAATATAGCTTGGCCCCTGGTATCAAGGAGCTTGAAGACTTAAAAGGCTCAGAACAAGCCTGGTCTTGAAGCCTTGTCTGATATTTTCCACCCAAGGCAGCACTAGGAGATGAACACTTGTTAAAGGTGAGTGACATCACATCCTGGATGTTGGGTTAAGGGATCCAGATCAGGCAGCCAGAAT
>NW_004443966.1:1926394-1942347 GCF_000243295.1 Trichechus manatus latirostris
CCCCTCAGAGAAGGCTGTCTGATCACAAAGGTGGTTGGAGAAAGGCCCAGAAATGGAGGTGTGTGAAGGGAAGATACCTGGGCTAAGAGAGATGTATCGGTTTAGGATGCTTTCAGCAGCAAGTAACAGTGAAGTGTGAGTTGCTTCATCCAGTCTAACTGCATGTTCTCAGGAGGACCCTGAATTTGTAGGGGAAAAAGCACTGGGCCGGGGCCAGTGACCTGAGTGCTACTCTTGACTCATTTCTTACTTCACCTTTCCAAATCCATTTCTCGATTTGAAGAAGGAGGGAGTGGTCTAACTAGATCTTCTCTGAAATATTGTCAGGTTCTAAAGGTCCAGGAAAAAAAAATAATTGCTGAGATAAAAACTTGTAGATTATTGGAGAGGGGCAAACTTAGGGGGAGCTGTGTAGTTAGGACCTCTGGAGAACCTGGGCTTCCCATGGGTGGGTAAAGGGTTATCAAGAAATGGAAGGAACTAGTTCTTCACTTGCAATTATGTTCAAAGTCCTTGCCTTTTTAGAATAAGTTAAATGAAGGTACCTACCACAGTGTTCAACAAATGCTAGACTCCTGCCCCTTCCCATGTGTGTAGCCATCTTCCAAATAGAGGACTATCTCACTCCCCCATACAAGAGAGAGAAGCACTTCTGATCTGCAAATGCAAACACAGGCCTACATCACAACTTCTTTTTAAAAAGGGGCTTATTACACTTTTAAAAATTTGCATAGCATAATTTCACAAAGACTATAGTGGACCGCAGTGACTAAATTAAAAATATAATCTTTACATATTCAATAAAATATTATAATTTTATTAGAGTTCTGTCGGATTTTAGGATGTTTATATCTACAGGCTCACACAATAAAATAGTAACTTAATCAAAGATTAGTTTAATGCAAATATTTGGCATCCTACCAGAAAGACCGTAAGGCTATTGTCAAATCAGTTAAATTTCTGTTACAAGCGGTAAGGGTGGCCATCTGCTGTGGTTGGCAAAGAAATGAACACATTTCAAGATGCAAATACATCTCAGTCTCCCCTACAGATCTCTAAGCAGGCATCTTGGCTATAGACAATTTGGATCTAATATCTAGTACTTGAACTAAACTGATATCCAATGTCTTTACATAGGCATTATTAGATAATGTTATCTTTATTTAATGTTATGAAGGACAGCAATTCCTTAATACTTCGTGCCTTCCTAAGAAACCTCTATAGGAAAATTATTAGCTTCGAGTCAATTCAGCAAACAAGATTTTGTCCTTGCTATAGACAAGTCATTGGGCTCCATGCTTTGAGGCATACAGTGAAAGGAGGCCCTTAAGGAGCATCCAATTTAACGGGGCATATGGATACATATAGAGTCCATGGGTTGTGCAAATGAGTAAGGCACTCTAACTGAAAGGTTAAAGGCTCAAGTCCACCCAGAGGCACCTCAGAAGCCTGGAGATCTACTTCCAAAAAAAATCAACCAACGAAAACCCTATAGAGCAAAGTTCTATTCTGACACTCATGGGGTCACCATGAGTCAGGGTTGACTTGATGACAACTGATTTATGAATACGCACATATTTGCCCATATAAGACAAACTATTATCATACTGGCCCAAATCAAGCCCCACTGGAGTATTCTTATTACTATGGGTGTGTATTGGCAAAGGCCTCCTCTCAGACAGCTTTCAAGATGGGTTTTAAAGGAAAAGTATCATTCTTATGGGGGGAAAAAAAAGGAATACAGAGAGCAGCTTGACCAAAACTTAGAGGCAGAAGAGTGCGTGCTTTGTTCAGGAAGCAGAAAGCGGTTCTCTTTGACTTGGGACATTTTTTAAGATGGAGCGTAAGACATTGTGTAGGAACAGTAGCGGATATCTTTTCTTTCCCCCCTACCTGGCTTTGATCTCCCCTTCGAGGTACTTCCTATAAATTGGTAATTGGATATAGAGACATGATCAGATTTAGGTTTAGTTATGGGGGCAATACTACTTCATTGTTGGTTATGTTCTTCTGTTGTTGTTAGGTGCCACTGAGTCGCTTCCGACTCGGAGCAATCCCATGTACAATACAATGAAACACCGCCTGGTCCCGCACCATTCTCACAATCATTGCCATGCTTGAGCCCATTGTTGCACCCACTGTGTCAATCCATCTCATTAAGGGTCTTCCTCTCTTTGGCTGACCCTCTACTTTTCCAAGCATGATGTCCTTCTCCAGGGACTGCTCCCTTCTGATAACATGTCCAAAGTACGTGGGACAAAGTCTCACCTTCCTTGCTTCTAAGGAGCACTCTTGCTGTATTTCTTCCAAGACAGACTTGTTCGTTTTTCTGGCAGTCCATGGTATGTTCAATATTCTTTGCCAACACCACAATTCAAAGGTGTCAATTCTTCTTTGGTTTTCTCTATTTATTGTCCAACTTTCGCATGCATATGAGGCAATTGAAAACACCATGGCTTGGGTCAGGAGTACCTTAGTCCTTAAAGACATCTTTGCTTTTTAACACTTTAAAGAGGTCTTTTGCAGCAGATTTGCCCAATGCAATGTGTCTTTTGATTTCTTGACTGCTGTTTCCATGGGTGTTGATTGTGGATTCAAGTAAAATGAAATCTTTTACAACTTCAATCTATTCTCCATTGATCATGATGTTGCTTATTTGTCCAGTTGTGAGAATTTTTTTATGTTGAGGTGTAATCCACACTGAAGGCTGTAGTCTTTAATCTTCATCAGTAAGTGCTTCAAGTCATCTTCACTTTCTGCAAGCAAGGTCGTGTCATCTTCATAACACAGGTTGTTTTCAAGTCTTGCTCCAATCCTGATGCCCCCTTCTTCTTTATATAGTCCAGCTTTTTGGATTATTTGCTCAGCATACAGATTGAATAAGTATGGTAAATGGATACAACCCTGAGGCATAACTTTCCTGACTTTAAACCACGCAGTATCCCCTTGTTCTGTTCAAATGACTTCTTGGTCTATGAACAGGTTCTGTATGAGTACAATTAAGTGTTCTGGAATTCCCATTCTTCGCAACGTTATCCATAAATTTGTTATGATCCACCCAGTCGAATGCCTTTGCACAGTCAATAAAACACAGGTAAACATCTTTCTGGTAGTCTCTGCTTTCAGCCAGGATCCATCTGACATCAGCAGTGATATCTCTTGTTACATTTTCCCTCCTGAATCCTTCTTGAATTTCTGGCAGTTCACTGTTGATGTACTGTTGCAACTGTTCTTGAATGATCTTCCACAAAATTTTACTTGTATGTGATGTTCATTATATTGTTTGATAATTTCTGCATTCTGTTCGATCTCCTTTCTTTGAAATAGGTATAAATATGGATCTCTTCCAGTCAGTTGGCCAGGTAGCTGTCTTTCAAATATCTTGGCATAGATGAGTGAGCACTTTCACGGCTGCATCTGTTTGTTGAAACATCTCGATTGGTATTCCATCAATTCCTGGAGCCTTGTTTTTCACCAATGCCTTCAGTGCAGCTTGGACCTCTTCCTTCAGTACCATCAATTCTTGATCATATGTTACCTCCTGAAATGGTTGAACATTGACCAGTTCTTTTTGGTACAGTGCCTCTGCGTAGTCCTTCCATCTTTTGATGCTTCCTGTGTTAATAGTTTCCCTGTAGTATCTTTCAATATTGCAACTCAAGGCTTGAGTTTGTGGATATCATTACTAATATTCAAATAAATTTTTCCGGGTCAGGGCTGTAATTGGCAGAGCTGAAACTTAAACCCAGGTCTGTCTGGCACCAATGACCACAATGCCAAATTGTCTTTCAAAAAAAACCCCACTTGCTGTGGATTCTGACTTATGGTGGCCCCACGGGTATGAGTAGAACTGTGCTCCATATGGTTTTCAGTAGCTGATTTCTTGGAAGTAGATTGCCAGGACTTTCTTTCCAGGTGCCTCTGAGAGAGTGCACTCAAATTGCCAACCTTTCGGTTAGCAGCCGACCACACTAACCATTTTGTACCATCCAGGGACTCCTTTAAGCAGCTTAGAATCCATTAAAATTTATCAGGGTATTCTGAGACCCTCTCCTGACCTACCAGTCCAATGAAAAAGAAATTCAGTTTGCCATTTTTGAGGGATCCGTGATGGCTTAGTGATCTCCATGCTCATCATTTACATTCCCCACTCCTGCTTGGAACCTTTTCGTGGCTGTGGTGGTTGGAATTTTGATTCCCATTTAGTGATATAAAACTACAAATATGATGTAAACCAAAGAGATACTCATTTTTCTCTCATGTAAAATGTGTTCAGCGGCAAGCAGTTAGGACTAGGAGGGCAGCTACTTCACAAGCCGCCAGCACCTCAGACTCCTCCCGTCTCACTCCCCGGTATCCTCAGCATGTGGCTTCACCTCAGTCCAAAGCTACTCACTTGAGTTCTAGCCATCACCTCTGCCTTCCAGCCAGCAGAGAGGAAGGAGGGCAGGACACTTCCAAAGTTGCACACAAACCTTTTGATTTCATGCCTTTGGCTGAGTCCTTGGTAAGAGACCCCACTTAATTACAACAGAAGCTGAAAAATGTATTCTTCCTTTCAGATGGCCATGTGCCCAGCAAAAAATCAGGGACTTTACTTGTAAGGAAGAAGGGGAGAATGCCTATTAGGGGTGAGCAGCAGTCTGCTACAGTGAGCTCACTGCAGCCTGCAATCCTGTTCATGGGCGCCTTCCTCGTTACACTGGGAAAACTTTACAATGGTTCGTGTCTGTATCTCTAGCACCTGGGAGACTGACACATTTTAGGTAGTTTATAATTTGTCCCACAAAGCAGTGTATTTTTTTTTTTTTTTTGGTGAATTTTTAAAATATTTTAAAATATAATTAAAAATATTAAATATAATTAAAAATAATTATGTACACTTTTAGGAAATGTGCTTGAAAAGCTGTGTAAAATGTTTTTTAAAATCTTATTTTTTCTCAACTTTCAATAAATTAGAGCCTGTATTTCCACAGGAGGAAAAAGGATTCTAACATTTAGAGGAAAGTTACAAAATACAGATCAATACATAGGCAACAAAAATGAATAGGAGTTGTTAGATTGGAGGTTAAAACACACACACACACCACACTCAATCCTAAATTTTAAACCAAAATGCAACTTTCAAAGGAGCCACCAGCTCTAACTACTAAAGTAGGCACAGTCTGTACGAGTGTCTGAAATGCAGCAGGATGGTCAGGAACCGGGCTTTGGAGTCCAGAGAACACTGGCTCTTCTGGTTACTAGCCCTGCTACCTCCACAGCTAATCTCTGGTGTCAATTTTCTCACCTAAAAATGACAGAATTGTTAAGACGAGAAAATGAGATAACATATCCAAAGTATTTAACACAGAGTCCAGTGCAAAGAAAAAAACTTTATTAACAGTAGTAATACTATTTTCATGATAATTTTATTTATAAAATAACTTCTCCCTTCTCTCCAAGGATACTTCTTATAAATAAAGTCAATCTTGAAAGTTGTGGTTTTTGTTTTTTCTTTCCTCCCTTATAAGCAGGGCTGGTCATATATTCATAAAATTTCAGGTTATATATTGATAAATGATCTCATCTACTAATTTGCATTTTTAATTATTAAAAATTTCATTTGTATCAATGAACATCAAAATAAACCTCTACTCCAAAGATATAACAAAATTAAAAATTTGCTCTTCTATTATGATGATAAGGTCCCTGGATGGTTTGTCCCCAACTAAAGGTTGGCAATTCGAACCCACCCAACAGCACTTGGGGAAAAAAGCCCGACAATCTGCTTCCATAAAGATTACAGCCAAGAAAACCCTATGGAGCAGTTCTACTCTGTAAGACATGGGGTTGCCATGAGTTGTTTTTTTGGGGGGGGGAAAGGTGTTATAACAGGAGTTCCTGAGTGGTGCAAAGGATTAAGTGCTCAACTAGTAACGGAAAGGTTGGCAGTTGGAACCCACTCAGAGGCACCTTGGAAGAAAGGCCCGGTGATCTGTTTCCGAAAGGCCACAGCCTTGAACTCTATGGAATGCAGTTCTACTCTGCTCACGTGGGGTCCCCATGAGTCGGAATCAACTCGACAGCAACTAGTCTTTATTATAATAGGAGCAGAGACAATTTGCATTTATAATACTCAATAATATCCGGTTATTTCAACTCAGAGACAGGGAGCCAAGATACCAGTTAACAGTTTACACCAGGGAACAGTCTACTTCTAAATGTAGCCCTTCCACTAAAAACCTTGTTGCCCTATTCATGGCTCCTGAGGGTACAAATTCTCACTTCTTCTAGACAGCATGCTATGTTGTGGTGGTTGTTAGGCACCTTCAAGTCGGGTCCGACTCCGAGTGACCCTATGAACAACAGAACAAGACACTGCCTGGTCCTGCGCCATCCTCACGATCGTTGCTATGTTTGACCCCCCATTGTTGAAGCCACTGTGTCAATCCGTCTCATTGAGGGTCTTCCTCTTTTTCACTGATCATCTACTTTACCAAGCATGATGTCCTTCTCCAGGGACTGGTCCCCCCGACAACATGTCCAAAGTATGTCAGACAGTCTTGCCATCCTTGTTTCTATGGAGTACTCTGGCTGTCTTTTTCCAAGACAGATTTGTTTGTTCTTCTGGCAGTCCATGGTATATTCAATACTTTGCCAATACCATAATTCAAAGGCATCAATTCTTCTTCCATCTTCTTTATTCATTGTCCAGCTTTCATGTGCACGAGGCAATTGAAACTATTGTGGCTTAGGTCAGGTGCACCTGAGTCCTCAGTGGTATCTTTGCTTTTTAACACTTTGAAGAGGTCTTCTGAAGCAGATTTGCCCAATGCAATACGTTGGTTTCTTGACTGCTGCTTCCATGGCGTTGTGGATACAAGTAAAACGAAATCCTTGACAACTTCAGTATTTTCTGTTTATCATGATGTTGCTTATTGGTCCAATTGTGACGGTTTTTGTTTTATGTTGAGGTATAATCCATACTGAAGACCATAGTCTTTGATTTTTATCAGTAAGTGCTTCAAGGCCTCTTCGCTACAAATACCTCTAATTGACAATTCTCAAATAACATGTAACTGTTTTAAAGACTGTGACCCCCTCAGAGGTGGGTACAAGATCTTACTCATCTTTCTCCATCTTTTAAAAAAATTCAGTGACCACTACTGATTGCCTCCCAAAAGCAATTCCCTAATACCTTCACCAGGTTATAGAAATCACTTTAGGTGGATGACCATACGTTCCAGGAAATGGGCCCCACTCCTAGCTACTGAAGATGAATCAAGAATCAAGCTAAGTAATTGGTTTTTGAATGGGCCTTTGACCTTGTTTTGTCCAATAAGACTAAGGGGGGCAGTGTCTAATAGGAGATTCTGGGAAAGATTTTTTTTTTTTTTTCCTCACTGATATAAGGCAAAGAGAACTTACCTTACTATCTTGCTTGGAGCTGTGGCAGTAATTTTGTGACCATGAGCCAATAGCCCCAGAAATGAAAAGTAAAGCTGAAGATGATGGAACAGAAAAAAAAAAAATTTGGTCCTTGATAAAACTTAGCCGTTGAATGAACTCTTGAAACTCCTGTGTCCAAAATTCTTAAGTGAAAAATAAACGTCCTCACGGTTTAGCCAGTGTTGTTTTCTGTTCCTTGCAGCCAAAAGCACTTCAGCTGCCATACATTCCCCAACCCCCGAATTCTGATTCATTGTATCTAGTGGTTCTTATTTTATATTTGCATGTATATAGATATATAATCTTCCCCCATCTATACTGTTGAGGTTCTTTCCTATTTTAAAGTAACATCCAGGCAGTGTATCATTTTTATTCTGTCTTGAGTCAGTGTTGATTGTCTTAGTGTTATTTTCTTAAAGTGCTTTGCAGTTTCCGTTTGCAGACTTGAGTGGGAGTCCTTCTGCTCTTCACTCCTCTCCTCCCGGTACCTACCCTCGTCTTTCCCTTTATAATCACCCCATCACCTGTAGTGTTGACAGTGCACGCTGACAGTGGGGCTCTCACCAATTACTGAGCAGGTTGTCTGGCTCAGGCCCTGGCTACAATGTTGCAGTCCCAGGCACTGGGTGTTACTCCTCAGTGTCCTTTCAAGAGTGAAGGAGCTCCATCTCAGACCTTGGCTTCATTACTCTGCAGAAGTTGAAAGTTCAGTCTGCTCCTGCTTCCACACCAGCCCAGGCTCAGGCTTGCAAATTCAGTTACCATTTTGTATTTCTGGCTCAAGGAAATGCTTATGTGGCTTTTGAACATAGCTGTGCTTTTTAATTTTCTTTCCCTACTAAAACCCCCCAAAACACACACATCTAGGCCATACTCCATAGGCCATCATCTTAAACCAAACATGAATAAGAGAAAAGATGGCTTTTTGGATGACATAAAGCTCTATACCACTGGTATACCACTGGCATATCATTGGTGTATCACTGGTATACCATTGGCATATCGTTGATACATCACTGGTATATCATAGGTGTACCATTGGCATATCACTGGTATACCATTGGCGTATCACTGGTATATCACTGGTATACCATTGGCATATGACTGGCAGCAGCAGAGTCCCAATGAACAGGGTTGTTTATCCTTCGGGATTAACAGCAGGGAGCAGACCAGCAGCACTGTCTTGCCTTCTGTTGATTTTTATCCACTTCCCTGAATGTCACGCAATCAAAGGAAGAATGGCAGTGGGTCTGTTTACAAAATGGCAGGCTGCTTATATAGAATATACTCCATAAATCATTTTAAGATCCAGTCAAGTTTAATATAAAATGTTTTTAATTGGTTTTGAAAACATTTAAAAAACAGTTTTTGAGCACTTTCAATAAAAAAAGAGAACTGAAATGCTACCGCAATATTCAACTACTGTCGTTTCAGCAGGTACAACAACAGACAACTAAACCCTGGGGAAATCTGACTTTTCTCACTAAATGAAAACATGAAACGGGGCTTGTTTTCGTCACGTCACGGAGGGTGTAGTAAAGCACACTATAGTACAAAGCTATCATGAACCTCAGACGCACTGCACAAAAAACACTTTCTTTTCAGTTCAAAAGTCAGTGCTTATTGCAATTATATGCAAAATTATTTACTTCATGAAGTCTTAGCATGATAAACATTATGCAAAACGTTTTAAACATCAAAACAATGAAAATAATCTGAGAAAAGAACATATTCAACAATAACTAAGCAGAATTAGTAAAACATAAAAAATAACTTGTGAATAACTATGCTTGCCTGGTTAACACTAAACCAGTTTTAATATAGCCAAGGTGGGGAAAACAAAGTGGTTACAGGAATACCTAGTACTGTACAAGATAAGTCAATAACACTCATGCACATTTTGTGATCATGTATTAACATGGTGAAGCAAACTAAACTTAATTCTTCCTGCTGTAATATTCTCATGAAAGAGAATAAGAAATAGAAATATCTCATTGAGATCAATGCACATTGCTACATAAGACAATTTTACCTGTCACTTTGATGACATTTTTGTCTTTTAATAATGAAACACATTTAAAAAGTTTAAACTGTGGATTGTATTGGTTGCATTTATCCTAAGAGATGTGCCTACCACAGGTTCAACAAATTTAGTGCAATATATGAACCCCAGAAAGTTTGTTGGGACGAATTCAACCAAATTTAAAGTGTTTGCTGCAATACTGTACAGGGGGTTAAAAATCCCCCAGTCTTTTTATTTTTATCAAAAAAGATTTCCATTATTTTTATATTAGTAGGAAGCTAATAATGTAAACAAGGGATTAGAATGGCCTCAAAATCTCCGTTTCAGAGTATCTCATATAGAAAGGCTCCCATCATTTGTTAAAAGAAATCACAGTTTCCTTTGGGTATTGCATACTTTGGTGTGCAGTAGTGCTGTGTCTCAATGTACAGTGAAGAAATAACTAGCATCAAGAAAAAAGTATCTAACAGATTATTAAATCAAGATAACAGCAAACACACACAAATGCCAATAACTAGGACATATCAATATATAAACCTCTGAGCCAACCCTAGCACCATTTATTTATCAAAATATGTTGATACTCTACCTTGCAAATTTATAGAACACTGAAACCTTATTAAATTAAACCCTTCATCATATTTGTTAAGTATTCATTGATTGCAGTCTTCTGACTCGCTTACTAATTAAGGTAAAGGAAGCTTAGCAAGGTTCAAGGTAGCCTAACAATGGTTTAATGTTAGCTCTAAAAACTCAATGACAATTTTTATGTCTCCTTGAAAGTGATCTTGAAACTCACTAAATGGAGCTGTCAACAAGTGAGCAGATTTGTGTCAACATGAAATTCATACGTAATGATTCCTAAAACAAAATGGGAGCAACAACAACAATGAAACAAAACAAAAGGGGAGCCATATAGAGAAGAAACATTTTAAAACAAATCCTGAGTGCTTCCTTTGCAACTGTGGCTATCACAATAAATCAATCAAGCATGTAATAAAATGCTCCTCTTCTTCAAGTACTATTGATATCTCCTTTGTTTTATCAAAGATAAAGGATTTGTGGCTTCAGACCTTAGGTGGTAAAATACTGTTGTTTTAGTTTTTATGTTATCTCCCTCCTGCTTATTTGATTTTCAAAGGGATCCCATGATCAAGTTCTGTTACGTATATTCAGGAGGAGCAAAGAAGTCAGTCACTAAATTGAGAAGGATAAAAACAAAACAAAAAAAAGATTATTCAAGAATATTGTAATTAAAAATTTTAAAAGAAAATCTTTAGTAGAATTGTCATATGTGCGTGCGGCTAATGTGACAAGAACTAAGAAAATACTTTTATTTTTCTTCTAGATTCTCCCAACTACCAAATAATAAGACATGAAACCTTTTCCTAACACGCTTGTATTGTCTATTAAATTACAGTGCTTGCAAGTTATCATCTTGTTTCCTGTGTGTGTCTGTTCGCTAAAATCGTTTTAAAATAAGGCAAATGCAAGGTCACACAGATAAATGGCTACTAGTTTTTCCTCTCAAAATTTTCCATGCACCTTTCGCTTTCCTTAAGTTAATACTTAATTTTCCATTATTGTGTCCTATTTAAGCCCTTCATTGTAGGTGTAAATGGTACTGAAGCCCAGAAAGTCCTACAGAGATTTTTCGTTCTACAGCAGCTTTATGCGTCAAGCCTAAATGCTTACAGTAACCTGAATATATCCCTGTTTCAAGGAAGACCTTCTTGTCTACAGTTCTCCTCAGCTATGATTTCATATCTAAAAGACATTACCAACAACAAAAAAATAGCCTATACCTAAAATCAATGGTTCCTTCTGAATTCTGTGCAGATCAACCGATGAATTAAAATAAACTCACACAAAATAAAGCTCTAGACTGCTCTTGTGAAAGCTGGTTAGTCAACTGTTTGCTAGCTAACAATGTGATTAAACGGGGAACATTATAAAATTTAAAACCTAACACTGGTTCTTCTACAGCCTACTGTCTTCAGAAACTTGTTAAGAACTGAGGCAAGTCTAACCATTTCCTACTGGAGAAGAAACCACTCCTGCAGCAAACGCTTTTAAAATGTCACAATTAATAGTAAGTGTTCCTGCTGGGGAGGCACTTCCATTAAGACAAATACGATACAAATGTCTTTAGATACAGTGTGCTACATATTATAAAACACAACCTAACCCAACATTTCAACAGTGGGATGGTCCTTGCTTTCTATCCATTCAAAACCCGATGAAGTCATGGAGTTCATGGATTCACTGCAAATCTGCTGAAATAATGGGTCATTCTTTAATTCTTCCAGTGTAGCTTCATCGTCTTGTCCCTGCTGACGACCTGGATCAAACAGTAGATTTGGATCTAAAGTATTCAAATCGTTGATGCTGCCTGAGAGCTCAGAAGACAACCTGATATCGCTGGAGAAATCAGACGCAGAATTAGCCAGATCAGATGCTACCTGACCTACGAGCTGCTGGCTGGTTTGCAAGCTGTCTCCACTCAAGAGGTCTTTAACAGTGCTACTGAAATCTAATCGCTGCTCTACAAGGTCTGATTGTGCTCGATTATCTCCAGGAGAAAAGGTGATCTGATCGGTGCTATTACTTTTGGTGAGGTAAGATGGTGTTTGGAATTCATAAACAGAAGTGCTGGAATCGATCATATTCTGCGGGTTGGCACTAGGAAAAACAGTGGAAGTTTCCAAGATCTGAGTGAGATTCATCCGGGCTGTGTAATTGGAGGGCAGGTTGTTCATTCCCAGGCCTCTCACTGCGTCATCATTGTCAGAATCAAGTTTACTCAACAAGACATTGGTTATCTTTTTACTGTTTGTTTGCTTCTGAAGTGCGTTCGGGAAGGCTGTCTGCATCATGACAGTCAATGGAACTGACTGACTCCTCTGAGCTATGTTGTTGGCACAGGCATCTGCGTGAACGTTTGTGAAAACGTGAACTTCTGGGGTTACTGTGTTTCCAAAGGGGCCCATGTTAGATCGCGGGATGTTAGACACCGGGTAGAGAGTGCTTCCACTGAGATTCCGCTGGCGATGAACGGCAGGGCTCACGCTCCGGCACCTGAAGCTGCTGCTGGCAGACGGACCGGCTCCTTTATTATCGAGAGGGGCAGGAACCGCAAAACCCTCCTGCTTGTTGGTGTTATTTACAGTGGCACCTTGATGCTGCACAGGAGAGACAGGGGTCAAACGACCCAAGTGAGTGTCATGATGTCTGGATTGTGACTGATAGGACTGTCCGGGCACAGCGAAGGCGTGAGGTTTCCTGAAACGGTCTTCCACCAGTTCCTGATAGCTTGGGAGAATGCCATGGCTGGAAACAGATGAATTACCAACCCCACCGTACCCATTATTCATCCATTCAAGCTTGGTTTTGTCAGGGTGGGTGGCCATGGGTCTTTGCATCGGCTTCACAGGACTACTGGAGACAATGCTGGCATCGTGATATGCCATACTAGAGCTTATTGGGGTGAAAGCAAACGGATTCCTGCATTCAACAGGGCTGGGAGGGACGCTACTACTGCAGTTAGAATGTGGAGTGCCAATGGGTGTGTGCCGGCTACTTCCTAAAGCACTATCCACAGGTGTAGTCTGGGCTAGCCTGGAACACGGGCTCTCCCGTGATAGACCCTGAGACCCAGCAACCACTTCAGACGTCGGGGTGGGGGTGGGGGTGGGGGTAGGAGTGGGTGTGGGTGTGTGGATTGGAGTGCCATTGCTATGGATCGGGTGATAGAAGTGGGTGCTGGAGGCATGAGACGACACTGGGGCTCCTGGAGTCACCGACTGAGTCTGAAGGGCCATCCCCAGACAGTTGCCGTAGGAATGAGAATTGTTCACGGACATCTGCTGCTCCATAAGTACCAGTTCTTCCACAATACTGTCTTGTGTAAGCTCGTCGTCAAAAGGAAAGTAGCTCTCATTTGTCTGAGAGACAGAAGACTCAAACTCCTTTAGTTCTGACTGCAGAGGTAACTGATCTGAAGACTGTGCTTGTATTTGATTCAATGAAGATTCCTGCATCTGGCTATGTAGCTGCTGGCTGTATGTGTCCTGTGGCATTCCTTCTAATTCCCAAACTGACTTCTCTAAGTCGTTGATATCAGAGTGTTCCGGAATCGTCACAACACTGATATCCTGCTGCTGTTCACAGTTGGCAGACACAAACTCAGAATCCTTAGTGACCTGCTGCCATTCATTTGGATTAAAGCTGCCATCTGATTTTGAATCACTGTCCAAGAGAAAGACACTTCCTTCAAGTTTTACTTTTATATCTGGGGATGATGACGGTGTGGTTTGCTGTTCCAAAGCTGAATCACCAGGAGTAAGAGCAGAGCAGTTCAAGGGTCGACTTGCCACTATGTGTGAACTGACACTTAGCGCTACCTTGCTAGAGATCTGAGCACCTGCTGTTGAACTTTCTGTTTTCCCTGAATGTGGGACCTTTTGGTCCTTCTTAACACTGCCTGGTTTCTGACCTTCTGTAACAACTGCAGAAAACTGTTCCACAATTGGCTTCTTCACAGGAGGTACCTGGGACTCTTGTAATGCAGAAGACAGTCGCTTTCTTGGACTTTTAGTGCAGAATTTAGGGTCTTTATTTACTGAGTCACCATTAGATGGTGAGCTGGTGCTGGTGGAAGTTAAGTTCTGAGTGGCAACTGAGAGAGTGACAGTGCTTTGATTATTGCCAGCTGAAGTGCCCGGCAGGATTTCATTACAGCGACTTTTACATTTGGTCCTCTGGTCACAGACCTTGGTTGCTTTTATTTCAACGATCCCTTCACTGGAAGGCTTTTGCATTGCTCCATCTGTACTACTTTTCTGCCCCAAAAGGGCACTAGGTGCTGTTCTGGGAGCCCTAGCCCCATCAGAGTTCTCCGGGCCCTGCGCAGGACGCTCATCGGATAACGTCCCGGGTTCCATCTTGACCTCCACAGCAGACGCTCCCCCCGCACTGCTGGTCCTGGACCCAGGAGACTGGAGTGAAACAACAGAGCCATTCTTGATCTGTGGGATGCTCCTTGATTCTTCTGCTGTTCCTGGAGCACTGCTGACTGAGGAAGAATGTTTAAGAGGAGCACTACTGTTGCTGGGTGTGAGGGATATTGCTGTCATTTTCACCACATTCAGAGAACTCACATGCGAAGCAGGTACAACAGCGGTTTTGATGGGACTGCTGGTAAAGAGGACAGTCGTGGGAGAGCGGATGGTGAGCGCGCTGCTGTTGGCTGGTTTGGGTAAGATCTGAGGGTAACGGTGTCGGGCAGAACGATCCCCACCAGGACTGGCTGGAACGTTCTGAGGGGTCTTTGGCGCCTGTTTCACAGACTGCATGTGCTGAGTGACCACCTGTACATTGAGGGGAAGGACTTTGCCATCAGAAGAACTCACTGGACCTGGGGAAGTTACCAACTGCCTGGTCCGCTGGACCTGTTAAAAGGAGGAAAACGAACATCAGATTTAACCCGTCTAAGATATAAACAATCATTGATGCATCTGTAGAGTAACCGGGCACTTATTAAATGTTTATGTTAAAAAGAAAAAAAAAGTTCCTATGTTAGAAGAGAGTACTTTTGGACGATGTTCAGTATAATCAGACATATACATATTTTAACAAATGCACCATAATACAACAGTCATAAAATAAAAGAAAAACATTAGAACATTTGTCAATGTCAATTAACATTTGTCAATTAAAAACTTCACACTTGCGATGAGTCCTTGCTGAAGCAATGACTCTAAGGAGGTTCCAGGCAGAGGAGAGAATTTTGAAGAAACAAGCAGGCATGAAGGTTCTCTGCCGGAGTCTATGCCACGAGGGCTCACTCAGAGGAGACTGGGTCCACACTGGACTTTGGTCCCTAAGTGGCGCAAACAGTTTGCGCTTGACTGCTAACCTAAAGGTTGGCAGTTCGAACCTACTCAGTGATACTGTGAAAGAAAAGGCCTGGAGATCTGCTCCCATCAAGATTACAACCAAGAAAACCCTATGGAGCAGTTCTACCATGGAACACGGGATCACCATGAGTCAGAATTGACTCAACAGCAACGAACAACAGTAACACCTTAAGCTTTAGCAGCTAAACCACTGCGGATAAAGTTCCGGATAGAACAACCGTGCACCCAAGTTTGGTCTACAGTGAACAGTGCCAGAGTGTGGTTACCAGACATTCCATGTTTTAATGATGATGATGATGATGATGGTAACAAGAAAAACAGTATCAATAATAACATAAAATACACCTTACTTTAGAATGAAACTCTCATTTTAAAAGCCCCTTCATCTAACCCTGGTTGTGTGAAGCAGGAAAGGCAGACACTATTAACCTCTATTCGCAGATTAGGAGAAACCAACTCAGAGTAGCTAAGGAACCTGCCCAAGGTCCTATCTATCCAGCAAGCCACAGACATAGGTCTACATAAAAGAACTAGCAAAACATGTCACAATTTTGCTCTATCTGAATATGAAAAAGAAAAAA
>NW_004443966.1:1943348-1951614 GCF_000243295.1 Trichechus manatus latirostris
TTCACTTACATCAGTGCCGACGGGTTACACGCACACTCTGCTATCCCGTGTGTGTGTGTTCACTTACATCCATCCACAGCTCACTCTGTAGTCAACAGCGCACATCCCGAGTGAAAGACAACTGACGGAAGATGAGTCTGTCTGTGACCACGAAGTCAGTCTAGAGCTGCATCTCCATCGACACTGGCCTCTTTCCCATCTACCATTTTTAGTTAAATGACTGCCTTCCCACCATCCCAAGAATGCCAAACATTATTTAACAACATTACCGGAATGGGACTCGGGACAGCTGCCACCACGATACCAATGGGCTGAGGAGAAAGGATCGCAGGGTTTCCGCTGGAAACGTTAGTGGCTCCATTGCTTGCAGCGCCTTCTGATTTTCTTGCTGAGAATTCTCCTGGCAAAGGAGATTGTAGTTTCTGTTCTTGCTGCTTCTTTTGGATTTTCCGTTGCAACTGCTGTTTAGCATCCATAGGAGATGGCAAAGTCTTCACTTGAGGCTGAAAGGAATTACTTTCAGCAGTGGGTATAAACGCAGAAGGCTGGGGAATTCCTTTAATTCCTGAGAAAAACAGAAAGGAACACTAAAATAAATACTCTTCTTTATAGAAGGCAGTTACAACTCAGTTTTTTTTTTTTTGAATATTTAGCCAACTACAAAGCAACCAAAACAGCAAATTTTAATTCATAATTTATTTATAAAACATACTGTTAAGCTTCCAATTTATACGTATTTGTCAAAATGGTTTTAACTGATACTTTAAAATATGGTTCAACTCAGGTGAGTTTTCGTTAAACCGACATTAGCAGATGAGGACTCTGAAAAGAGTAGTAGCTACGTCAGAAATGTGTCACTGCAGCACTGTTCACAATAGCAAAAAGATGGAAACAACCTAGGTGCCCATCAATGGACGAATGGATAAACAAATCATGGTATATCCACACAATGGAATACTATGCAACGATAAAGAACAACGATGAAGCCGTGAAACGTAACATGGAGGAAGCTGGAGGTCATTACACTGAGTGAATTTAGTCAGTCACAGAAGGACAAATACTGTATAAGACCACTATTATGAGAACTCAAGGAAAGGTTTAAACACAGAAGAAAACATTCTTTGATGGTTACGAGAGTGGGGAGGGAGGGGGAAGGTTATTTACTAACTAGATAGTAGATAAGAATTATCTTAGGAGAAGGGAAAGACAGCACACACTACAGGGGAAGTCAGCACAACTGGACTAAACCAAAGCTAAGAAGTTTGCTGAACACAATCAAACACTTTGAGAGAGAGTAGCAGGGGTAGGGGTCTGGGGACCATGCTTTCAGGGGACATCTAGGTCAACTGGCATAACAAAGCTTATTAAGAAAATGTTCAACATCCTACTTTGGTGAGTGGCATCTGGGGCCTTAAAAGCTTGTTAGCGGCCATCTAAGATGCATCAATTGGTCCCAACCATCTGGAGTAAAGGAGAATGAAGAACACCAAAGACACAAGGAAAGTATTAGCCCAAGAGACACAATGGGCCACATAAACCAGAGACTTCATCAGCCTGAGAGAAGAACTAGATGGTGCCTGGCTACCACCAATGACAGCCCTGACAGGGAACACAACAGAGTCCCTGATGGAACAGGAGAAAGGTGGGGACGAGAACTCAAATTCTAGTAAGAAGACCAGACTTAATGGTCTGACTGAGACTGGAGGAACCCCGGAAAGCATGGCCCCTGGATTCTCTATCAGCCCAGAACTAAAACAATTTCCGAGGCCAACTCTTCAGACAGGGATTGGACTGGGCAGTGGGACATAAAGTGATACTCGTGAGGAGTGTGCCTCTTAGCTCAAGTAGATACAAGAGACTAAACGGGCAGCTTCTGTCCGGAGGTGAGACGGGAAGGCAGAGAGGGTTAGGAGCTGGCTGAATGGACATGGGAATCAGGGGTGGAAAGGAGGAGTGTGCTGTCACAGTATGGGGAAAGCAATCAGAGTCACATAATAATGTATGTATAAATTTTTGTATGGGAGACTAACTTGAAATGTAAACTTCATTTAAACTACAACAATAAAAAAAAAAAAAAGGAAATGCGCAGAAGCTAAGATCAGTAAGTGCAAAGACACCATGTTTTACATTTTATCAGATGTCAGTAGATTTTCCTCCCTCTTTCCTCTAATTAGAAAGAAATTCATGAATTTTAATGATTTTAATATTCAGCCCACAAGAGGAACTCAATAAATATTTGCTGAAATCATCTGTATCTTAGAAAAAACTGTATGGTCAAAACAATTTTTTAATCCTGTCAGAAACTCACAAAAATAGGTACTGCTATTTTAACTGTTCTATACAATTATTCCAGTATGACCTAGGAGAAATTATGCAGGGTTTTTTGCTAAGACTAAAGATATTCTGAAAAGTATTGCTGAGAAAACTTTTTAACATAGTAGTAAGATTGACACTAAAAAAAAAAAAAAAAGGTATGATAAAATAAGATAAAAATTTTCAGAAAATTGATTATGCAATACAATTATGACATCACTAGAAAGCTGTGGTGGGCAAACACGGTGGAGAGGAAGAGGGAGGAACGCTCTCCTGGCGAATAGCTGGTCCCTCCTTCCCGATTCTGCTTCTCATTATTCCGGTTTGCAGTAATAACGGGTGTGTGTGTGTGTGTGTGTGTGTGTGTGTGCAGGAAGGTGAGAAAGAACAGCCTTGTAAACCCTCTCCCACACTCACTCCTCAATAATCCCTCATCTCTCGACTCCCTTTTCATTCCCTAAGTACAGTACTAAGTCTTCTCTTCAAATCCAGCTCAAATGGCACTTCTCCCTCCCAGATCCCAGCCTCAGCTCCGGCTCCCTGGCACCTGCACCCCTGAGAGTCTCTGCCAACGGCTCCCAGCTCAGGCTGTTTATCCCAACTGCCAGGAGTTCTGGAGAGGAACGAGTTCCAAACAGCTGACTTACACAAGGACATCTGAAACACAACCTGTTCTTAACACGGAGACTATATTTATAAAAAAACAAATTCACTTTCAAAACACGAAGATGAATCACCACCAAAGATGTTCAAAAGAATGTGGAAAGGGCTGAGAACAACATTCAAAAGACTTTACAGATGTTCTGAATAATTACATGGTTGTTATTGTTCAGCCTCCCAAGGTGACTGCTTTCAGAACGGGAAAAACACCTGTACACATGTGCAATGTTTAGCACTTCTGTTAAAAAAGCATACCTTACTTCACACTTAAAAATCCATTCGTTCAATTCATTTGACATTTCCTTAGGTCAGACTCTGAATAACATGGGAAATGATGAAGACAGAGACGCTTCTTTTCTCCATGATGTCTCCTCATCAGGACAGAGTATCTGAGATGCAAGCTAAGTATGGCGCTTACCAGATCATCTGTAGTGAACAATTTCCTTTTTTTTTTTTACCACATCAAAGATTCTGCTCCTAAGGTATGGCTGGCATCTCTCTCCCAATCCCAGAGCACCTTCCTACAGAATCAAAGACGCTTTTCAAATTTACAGTCCTTGACAGGGGCTGATGACCCAGTAAGCAAGGTAAGCACGGCTTACTTGTGCTTACTTACTAATCTGTAGTGAGACAGTTGACTACAGATGATCTGGTTAGCAAAGTAAGCACCTACAGATAATCTGCCCCTGCTCCTAAGTCCTCAACCTGTTAAAGTATTCTTCTAGATTTCAGAAGGGGGAGGAGAAAGAGAATACAGAAAATTGAAGGGTCCACATCTTTTAAAGCCTCATTTTGCCAGAAAGTAAGAAGGCAGTTGGTATAATGGAGTTAACCTGGAGAGAGACAAACTGGGATTCAAATCCTGGTCCTACTACTTATCTGCCCACAGACAAACTACTTAACCCCTCAACAGGGACGGATTACCCAACAGGCCTGTGTGAAACCGCACTACAGATGCGTACGCAGGCACACTAAGCCTGTGCGTGCCTTGCTCACTGTCAGCCTGTGGAGACCCTGCTCACTGGTCAATCCACTCCTGCTCCCCAAGTCTGCTGCTTGATTTGTAAAATGGGAACAAACACCATGTAGCTCACAGGACTGCTGGGGGAATTAAATGAGATAACACACGTGAGCGATCTAGCGAGACAAGGCTGGCCGAGCACCCTCTGCACCTAGACAGTCAGGAAAATTATGACTAGGCTCCTGCAAGAGGTTATTTTGCTGCAACTGGTCCTCAACTGACCATCAAATGACACACAACAACACACGCGCACAGATCACAGACACTTAAAGCATCTGCTGAACGGAAACTGAAAGGAAGATGACGAGACGGCATTAAAACGTCCAAGTTAAAATACTAAAAAAACAAAAAAGTGAAGTTAATTAGAAGACAACAATTCTGGCTGGGACAAATCTACTTAGATTTAAAAATACTTAGATTTAACAATCAGAAGAATCATTCTTGGAAAACAAGTTTCATGATAATATACTTCTCATAGAAATGGTAATTCCCTGGAGCAATGACACACTGTAATCTGCCAGCTCTTCTTCAGGCTTCATGGTATGACTGACTGAACAAGACATTAAAAAATTTCATCTGAACTGATACTTAACATGGTTTCATAGTTACTAATTCAGGAGGAAGCCATTAACTTCAACAACACTGTCAATTCCTAAAACATTCCCCTTCGAATGAAAGTATCGTTTAAATGAATATTAAAAAAAAAAACTCTTGATATTTTACAGTAATGCTTCAGACAGTTTATCTTTTATAAGACCAAGGTACCCTTTCACAGTGTCCAAAGATTATTTTATTTATAAGCATTAGTTTCTTGAGCAAGTAATTTTAAAATTTAGTATTATTTTACTTCTAATATTTATTAATTTAGATACACACATATACTTAAGGGAGCCCTGGTGGCGCAGTGGTTAAGAACTCGGCTGCTCACCAAAAGGTCGGCAGTTCAAATCTACCAGCCGTTCCTTGGAAACCCTATGGGGCAGTTCTCTGTCCTACAGGGTCACTATGAGTCGGAATCGACTCAACGGCAATGGGTTTGGTTATATACTTAAAAGCACATAACCACACGTTTTAAAATTTTTAAAATAGCAATGAAAAAATTAAATATCAACTGGGAAATCTTGTTTCATATTGCAACAGAACAACATACAAAAACTAGAGTTTTAAGCTTTATAATGAAAGGATTATTATTATTTTGTTGTTGTTGGCTCAGCAAATGTGTATGGATTTAGTGATGAAGTGAATAACAGTGAACTCATATAAATACTAAAGGGATGAACAAGTTCTTTGGCTAAACTCTTCTTTTGCTACCAGTTTTAACCTAGTAGCACCCAGTCAGTTTTAGCTTGTCAACAACGGTTAATTCCGTACCTGCTGGTGCTGCGGCCATCACGGTCAGCGCTGCCAGCGACTTGGTGCCTATATAGTGACTTCTTACAAGGAAGCGGGCTAATTCCAAGACTGTGTCAAACGGCTGGCTCAACACTTTCTGGGCCCACTCACACACAAGACGGCAGGCAGACGAGATAACTTCCTCATCAATATTTTGAAGCTGCCCAGAAGGTTCAGCTCCTTCCAACTAAAAAGAGGAAAAAGGAAAAGTTAACTTTTAAAGCACAGTTCAAAGAGAAGTTCGATTCACGCACACTCGAGACAGGCACTCGTAACGAGGAGATGCAATCTAAATCTGTCGGGCCACAGAAGTATGAAATGACCTTTGGGCACGCTCGAGCCTTGCAAATCAGAGGCCCACATCTGCCACCGCACAGCCTTCAGCTGCACTGCGAATGCAACACGTTCAAGGGCTGTTAAACACATATGAAGACTAAAGGATTTTTTAAATCTTTCTAGAAGACTTTTCTAACATTAACAAAACAAAGTAGGCCACTAGCCTAGTTTTTAACTCTATGCCACCAGTCTGTATTTTCTCTTCTGAAAACATACACACGACCCAACGACTTGCTTTTTAACTCCTGACAACATTATCATGGATACAGCTATAAATTAGTAATTTTAAATCTTTGTTTCCTCTAATTTCGCCAGCCATGTTGATGTAAGTCAGATACACTAACAGTTTTCAGCCACTGTGCGACTGTTTGGTTTATCTATTTTGTAAAAGATACAGTTCCTGGTCCCAGCTTTGATCCAAATAAGCCTACACAGTATGCATTTCAGTGTTGATATAATGGTACAATTCCACTTATTACAAAGAAAAGGCAGAGATCTTACCCCGTCTCCAGTTTTGTGAAAGTCAAGGTTGGGCAGTGTTGGCATATGAACAAGTGCTTTTTTTCTTAATCCACTGTAGCAATATGTAATAAAGAGTTAAGGTCTAAAATACTCGAAGTTAAATGGACTACTTCTATATATAGATTGCATTTGAGAAGTAACTATGTATGAAATAAGAAGAAAATTAGCATAACACCTACTTTCTGAATTCTTCAGTAAGAGAAACATTATCAGAAACTCAGGGCACTTTTACATTTTGGAAACTGGAATAATCACTGTAGAATGTTACTGTCTCAGATGAAGCTAAATGATTTTCATCGGCTATAAATTTTATGAATAAATGTTCCTAGCAGGCTATGCCAGCCACCAGTAACCAACAGGTCAGCAGGAAAGGAACGGCCAGATGGAAACCTGGCATGCAGAAGGGAAACTTTAGCCCAGGGCACCGGGACAAAAACAACTCTTAAAGAGTGTCACAAGGGCTTGAACCTTTCCCTTTCTCTTTTTCCACTGAAACACACAGGATTATCACCTGTAACATGCCAAAGACGCATCAAGACATTTTTGTTTGTATTCAGGAAACAAGAGTAGGTCATGCAGCAAGTGGTTAAAGAAAACCTGGAACCATTCAGAAAAGTGGACTTCACTTTCCAGTCCCCTTGTCTCCTCCACAGAAGCTAATTTTACGCTTTGAAAAAGACCAAAAGATAAGCAGGGAGAAAATGACTTATTTCTAATATGATACAGAGACCCTCTGTTTCTTTTTTGAAGAAGAGAAAGGACTTTAAAAAATTCTTCATTTTAATTTCTTTACTTTTGTTTGCTCCTAAGAACTTCTCTATGACAAGAGGGACCTTTCCTATGCCCGGGCATCAATTTTAATACTGGCTTTGAATGGCTGGCTGAAAAATACTTTAAAGAGAATACAAATCTTCCAGTAAAAAGTCCACAAAAAACTTTGTGGAATGTTCTATTTTTTGCCAAGGAGATCCCAATGTTTCTAAGTCAGACAAAGCAAAAGAGATAAGATTTAAAGACTAACATCTTTCTTCACTTTTATTCATATAATTTACAATTGTTGAACTCTGGCATGTCCCCAAAATTCTTACTGTTAAAGAAAAGACAAAAAGATCAGACCATTAAAAAACACATCACAGTGATGAGTAAGGTGAACTCTATCGCAATCCTAATATACAAATGACCCATATTGGCTATTTCTCTTTAAGTTTAAAATACGTGGGAAAATAAGATTTACAATTACTCTACCAAGCACTTTTGAGTTGTTTGTATTTGTTGATTTACACTGATTTCTAAATCTAGTTGCTAGCCGAACGACAACAATCGATGTTGTGTACTAAGTGAGAACCAGAGATGACTGGACCCTCCTGGTAAAGGATATTTAGACTTGCCTCTCGTGCCCAGGCGCCGTGCCTTCATGTTTGGAAAGACGTTTTTCATGATCTTTCCAAAGTCAGCAGCACTTAAGGGATGGTAACCAAGATTGTCACAATAGCTCCTGCAAAAGAGGGAGGGGCCAATTCAGAGAGCAACAGAATGCAGTGTCACACAGCACGGAGCTACCGCAGTACAGCCTTGACCCCTCTGACAAAGGGAGAAACTACACGCCATTCAGCACAATCTTCATTCATACACGATCCTCACTTCTTGGAGAAATGAGTTAACTCCAGTTTAGTTAGCTGGTTCGTCTTCAGTGCCTGCAGCACTGCTCTCAACAGCATCCAAGAATCTCACAGTAACACAGTGACAGTGCAGAGCTTTCCAAGTACATGCAAACCTGCACTCTGACACGGGCACACCCAGCTCAGCCGGCAGGGCTGCAAGTTTCCACGTACGTATCAAGCTCACATATGCGATAATTTCCAATAAAAAGATCATGTATGCCAGACACGGTATTTGTATTGTATTGTATCTGTACTGTACAGACAACACTACCATATGGTTTGAAATTTAGAAACAAGATATGCTAGCATTAAAAGGGACTTAGAGATCATCGACACCAACATTCTCATTTTACCAACAAGG
>NW_004443966.1:1952214-2012870 GCF_000243295.1 Trichechus manatus latirostris
GGGTTCGAACTGCCAATCTTTCAGTTAGCAGCTGAGTGCTTTAACCACTGCACCGCCACCAGGGCTCTTCAACCTGATTACCAAATCAAAAAACTAAACCCATTGCCGTCGAGTTAATTTAGACTCATAGCAGCCCTAGGACAGGGCAGAACTGCCCCACAGGGTTTCCAAGGGGTGGCTGGTGGATTCGAACTACCAGCCTCTCCGTTAGCAGCCGAGCTCTTAACCACTTCGCCACCAGGGCTCCAAACCCCCATTAGTGCCAAGAGAAACGTACTCTGTAATGCAGTAACTTCAAGTGGGATTGAGAAAACAAGCCAAGAGTCTTAACTACTAATGGAATCAGGTGTTCTATTTTTTTCTAGGGCTGCCAATCAAAGATAAAAGGCCAATCCCTCCTCGATACCAGTTCAGCAGCAGACTAAGGCTCTTTTGACTGCCAAGACCTTCCTCATAACTACTGGCCTTTGGGGAGAGCCACTACCTAGAAAACACAAGGAAGAGGAGTCAGACAAGCTCCAAAGCAATTCAGTCGTATCTCCTCACATTGCCTCATTTTAGCATCAACTAGAGCAGCTTCTTGACGAACAAGCCATGAGGTAGAGAGCCAAAGTGAGAGAATCAGGAAGAAAGGAAAGGGAAACAACTGGAGACATGGTGGGCAGGGCATGACGGTAACCGGGACTTGAGCCCTGTGGACTGCTGACTACCCTGACAACACTCCTAGAGGGCCTGAAGTCACGACATCCAAGTGGGAGGGGCTCAGGAAGAGCTAAGGAGCCCAGGGAGCCTTCGTACAGAAGGAACGGGGACAGGTCTGCGTAGCTGGGACAGCGTGATTTCTCTCGGTTGTCCCCTCCCTTTCCCCACAATGAATCCTACCTACCCTCTCCCTCTTGGGGGTGTGTGTGCCCATTCCACACACTACCAACAATGATGACGAGCAGGAAAGAGAACTAACATATAATGAAAATTCCCTATATGGGAAGTATTAAGTTAGATACCTCATATTTAAATTGAAACTAAATGTGATATTGACCTACAGGGGTCAGGGGTCAAGGTTCAAGGTTAAGGGGCAATTATTTTGGGGTGCTGACAATTTAAACAAATTTTATCAAATCATCACAATTTCAGTACTAAATCAATCAGTCGTCTTAACGATAGAAAGAAAGAAAAAGTGAACAAACAAGGCTCTTTTGCACTTCAGGGTCTTGACACGTTTCCTCGACCTGGAACGGTACTTTTCATATCCTTCAAGTCCCAGCTTAGATGTCCCAATTTTGAAAGGGTGTCTTCTGAGTCCCTTATATAAAGCAGTGCCCTCCTGCCCCATCCCTGCCTCATCCCCTCAGGATTTACAGTCACGTGAGGGTTAATGTGCTTGTCGCTTGCCTCCTCCACTAGACTCAGTTCCATCAGGATAGCCGCCGCTCCCATCTCTTCCACCACTGCAACCTCAGCACAAGAACAAGATTTAAGAGTCACACGAAGTCCTCCTGTACGCCATAGTTACAACTATCAGAAGGACGGAAAAGAAAAAAAAAAGAACCAAAAGCAACACACTCTAAACTTCAAAAAAGACTTAAAAAAAAAAAAAGCACAAAAGTGAACACTGTTCAGTGACTCCTATGACAGCGCTGGTAAATGGGCCCAAAGAACAAAAGTAAAAAAAAAAAGCAGAGCAATAAAGCTAATGAGAGAGATGATATCCATTCTACACTCCCTCTGTGATTCACATTTTATAACATTTTTTCACTGCATTAGTACACCAAAATTTTTACTCTGGAAGAAGGGGTAGGTTAAGAGGTTGGTAACAAAAATAATATTAAGTTATCAAGATGATCAATGCAAAATTTGCCTGTCAAATAGAATTTCTGCTGAGTGATTTCAGCAAATGATCACTCACTTTAATCTAGTTTTTGATTTTTACTTATTCCATTACAAGACAGGAATTCATCTTTTGGAAGGATGACTTCTTTACAATGAGCTTATTTTCAAAGTACTTTTTAAGTGGATAAGTATTGTGATGGTTAAGATTATGTGTCAACTTGGCTGGGCCATGATTATCCATGTTTTAATGTAATCACTCCCATGATTGAATATACTGTGAGTTGCCAATCAGATGAAAGGGTGTCTGCTTGGGGGTGTGCCCCAAATCTGTATATAAGCAGACGTTCTGGCTTTTCGCTCTCTCTGGATCCTGCGGCTGCTTCCTGTCATCTCATCTCCCGTTCTTGGGACTTGAGCTGTCAGCTTATCTGCCGAACCTGGGATTCGTCGATCTGCACAGCCTGAGTGGGAGCCCTGCTCTGTGACCTTCCGATCTTGGGCTTGCCAGCTTCTGCAGCTGTGTGACTTGGAAGAGGCCTCTACACTGATCCACCGACTTGGGACGTTCTAGCCTCTACAATCGTGTGAGCTGCTTCCTTGATATAATCTCTGTCTCTCTATATATTTATACACACTTTACTGGTTTTGCTTCTCTAGAGAACCCAGCCTAAGACAAGTATTAAAACTACTTTATAGGCATATAAACAGATCAAAATATTCCTTCTGGATCAAATGGCAGGCAATATCAGGAATAAAACTAAATGTTTATGATTCAAACTTCTATTCTGGACATCTCACATATCACAGAGAAAACAACAAGAGAGTCTCAATTTAAAAAACAATAATAACAATACCAGGAACAGGTCCTCAATGCCTTAACTTTGTGTGGTGTTGTGTGACCTGGAAATGAATTCAGAAGTTGTCTAGTTTAACTTCCTGCCAGATGCAGACATGGCCAGACTCCTAATGTGAACACGTGCCCTGATGGAAAGGGCTCTACACTGTAAAGGCAGCCTATCCAATTTTTAGCAATTCTAATTTTTAAAGACAAAGAATTCCATTGTTAGAGTCCCATCCCCACTGGAAAAATGTGGATATTCAATGATTGTTTTAAAATCTAATTTCATAAGTATTATTAGACTATTTATTCATAATTTTGAAACCAGTGCTAGATAACAAGCCATAGGTCATTCCAGGCCATGTGGGGATCTTGGTTAGTTTACATCTCATTTTCCTGCTTCATAATTTTAACTGCAGGTTGATCAGGCAAGATATGGTGTCAGTTAACACTTAACTCAGCGTCATATCATATTTATGCAAGAATCAAAAAAAGGCAACGAACAGAGAATGTTCCGTTCACAGGATAAAACTCTAATGTCATTCTTTAAATGAGACCATTTGTTCTTCTCTCTTTATAAAAAGTATGCTCCATTTTAAGACTTTGAAATTAAGCTTAACATTCCACATGACCACAAACAAGTCACTCAAAATCCACGGCAGCAATTCAATTTTTAATGTTTTTTCATGCCATTTACAAATTAACAATATAATTTAAAGGTAGATATTGTTTTAAAGGCATAAAAATAAAAACAAACATAAAAGACAGGTGACAAAATACAGACAGAGGCTATCTAACAATACTTGACTTTTTTGTGAGCTTTGTGTGCATTTAAGGAGCCCTGGTGGCTCGGTGGTTAAAGCATTCAACTGCTAACCAAAAGGTCAATGGTTCGAAACCACCAGCAGCCTGTCGGAGAAAGATGCAGCAGTCTGCTTCTGTAAGGATTAACAGCCTTGGAAACTCGATGGGGTTGCTATGAGTCAGAATCGACTCAAAAGCAGTGGATTTGGTTGGTTTTGGGTTACATACATTACCTCATTTGCTTGTCCCGACAGCCGTAAGGCATATATTATTACTGTACACAATTTGTAGATGAGGAATTTACACAGAAGTGAACCTGGAAAGGATTTTAGTCACCTAGTCTAACCTACTCATCTTACAGATGAGCTACTTTTGTTGCTAATTAATGACTGTAAGCATATTAAAAGCTTTGAAAACAACCAAAATTATATAATTTTTTCTAATATTTGTAAAGAAAAGAATTTATTAAGAGATATCAATTTTTTATTATAAAACTCGTTTCTTACCGAGACCTACACTGTTATTTTGGTGAGTCTTAGCATTCTTTTATTACAGATGATCAACAAGGATATGGAAATTTAGCGAGGTTCTAAAGACACAGTAGAATTACATTCCTTTCGAAGTGTTAATCAAAGAATGCATTTGCTAGGTAATCTGGAAGATAAATGAGGAAAAAGTAATATGGTCAAATATCAACCTGGTTTGAGCCTGTGAAAGCAGAACAGTTGTTGAAATCTTCTAATACTTCTTAAGCGGAATTAGATCTTGATACTCTGGAAACAAAAACTCTTTGAAACTGCCTGACTTTGACCAGATTCCTGAGAATTTAGAAGGTGCCGTAAACACGCAGGGCTGTGCACAACACCAGGAAAGACATCAGAAGACCCTAAGATCTCACCTCTGACTACCATGCAGACTCTCTGAAAGCAGGAAGCGCAGGCTAAGGCAGAGTTGTTAACTAGCTGGCTGAATGCTGACAGCAGGCGAAACATGCACACAGACGCCCTCCACAAAGACTGAGAGACTTATAGTTTCCAGGTGTTTAAAGAACTTTGCCCCATCATTAGCTGAATGCTAAGCTGAGGAGAAACTTTACTGGTCACACAAGACAAAGAAAACAGATGTTACAGAATTAGTTCAGAAAAGTAAAAACCAGAAAACAACTACCACAACAGCAGCAACAACAACGAAACCTGGGCAGGCGGAGAACGTGACGTTCAGAGTGCACACGACATTATTGTAAACATACAGTTTGAAGCAAAGATTATGGCACATACAAATAAATAAGAAGTGTAGCCCATGCACAGGAAAAACAGAAATGAATAGACACTGTCCCTGAGGTGGCCTAGATGTTTGACTTACTAGACAAAGACTTTAGATCGGCAATTTTACATATGTTCAAAGAACCATGGGAAACCATGTCTCACCAAATAGAGAATATCAACAGAGAAACAGAAATTACAAAAAGGAAGCAAACAAATTCTGGAGTTGAAAAGCACAATAACTGAAATGAAAAACTGACTAGAGGGGCTCAAGAGTGGATTAGAGCAGAGAAGAAAGCAATGGCACATGTGAAAATAGTCAATGGAAATGATCTTGTCTGAAGAACAGAAAGACAAAAGAATGAAGAAAAAGAAACAGAGCTTCAGAAACCTGTGAGGACTAATATACACATATGGAAGGCCCAGAAGAAACGAGAAAGAGAGATGTAGAAAGAATATTTGCAGAAATAATATTCAACACGTCCTGTATCTGATGAAACACATGAATCAAAACAATCTAGTCTTAAGTAACAATCTAGTTTGAAGCTGGAGAAGAACCCAGAAGGATAAACTTAAGGAGATCGACAATGAGACACTTTATAATCAAACTGTTGAAAGCTGAATACAAAGAGAGAATCTTAAAAACAAGAGAGATACAACTCATCAGGTACAAGGGATCCTCAATAAGAGTGACAGCTTATTTCTCATCAGAAACAATGGAGGCCAGAAGACAGTGGGATGACATATTCAAAGCGCTGAAAGAAAAAGATTTGTCAACCAAGAATTCTACATCCAGCAAAACTATCCTTCAAAAATGAGGATGCAATTAAGACACCGCCAGTTCAACAAAAACTAAATTTGTCACTAGCACATATGCCCTACAAGAAATACTAAAGGGAGTCCTTCAAGCTTAAATAAAAGGACAAAAGATACTATATTTTTATGCAAATAATGCACACGTTGTATGTTTGCCAACCTTTCCCTCCTCCCATGAGCTATTTCTATAAGCACTGCTATGCCTATTTTTTTACGTTGCTGTAAAAAAAAAAAAAAAAAAAGTTTAGAGCATAGTGCATTTGGATACTTAAAATGGAACAGTTGGATATTTACATTAAAAAAAAAAAAAAAATTAGCATAGCACACTTACAAAAATACCTTGTGGGGGGAGGGAGTAGTTGGCAAACAAACGTAGAAGGAGCGTGTTATTTCTGCAAAAGTATGACCGTAACCCAAGCTCACACGAACAAGAAAGAGCACTGGTAAAGGCAACTGCACGTTGTTAGTTGCTGTCGAGTTGGTTTCAACTCACCGCGATGCTATGTACAACAGAGTGAAACACTGCCTGCTGCCTGGTCCTGTGCCATCCTCACAACTGTTGTTATACTTGAGCCCACTGTTGCAGCCACCGTGTCAGTCCATCCCGTTTGATCTGCCTCTTTTTTGCTACCTTTCCAAGCATGATGTCCTTCTCCAGGGACTGATCCCTCCCGATAACAAGCCCCAAGTACATGAGACATAGCCTCGCCATTCTTGTTTCTAAGGAGCATTCTGGCTGTACTTCTTCCAGAACGAATTTGTTTGTTCTTCTGGCAGTCCATGGCATATTCAGTATTCTTCACCAACACCATAATTCAAAGGCATCAATTATTCTTCAGTCTTCCTTATTCATTTTCTAGTTTTCGCAGGCATAGGAGGAGACTGAAAACACCATGGCTTGGGTCAGGTGCACGTTAGCCTTCAAGGTGATATCTTTGCTTTTCAACCCTTTAAAGAGGTCTTCTGCAGCAGATTTGCCAATGCAATGCATCTTTTGATTTCTTGACTGCTGCTTCCATCGGTGTTGATTGTGGATCCAAGTAAAATGAAATCCTTGACAAACAACTTCAATCTTTTCTCCATTTATCATGATGTTGCTTATTGGTCCAGTTGTGAGGACTTTCGTTTTCTTCATGTTGAGGTGTAACCCACACTGAAGGCTGTAGTCTTTGATCTTCATCAGTAAGTGCTTCAAGTCATCTTCACTTTCAGCAAACAAGGTCGTATCATCTTCATAACGCAGGCTGTTATCGGGTCTTCCTCCAATTCTGATGCCGTTTCTCTTCATATAGTCCAGCTTCTTGGATTATCTGCTCAGCATACAGACTAAGTATGGGGAAAGGATACAACCCTGACGCACACCTTTTCTGACTTTAAATCACACAGTATTCCCTTGTTCTGTTCGAATGACTGCCTCTTGATCTATGTACAGGTACCTCATGAGCACAATTAAGTGTGCCGGAATGCCTATTCTTCACAATGTTACCCATAATTTGTTATGATCCACACAGTCAAATGCCGTTGCATAGTCAATAAAACACAGGTAAATATCTTTCTGGTTTCAGCCAGAATCCATCTGACATCAGCAATGATATCCCTCATTCCACATCCCCTTCCAAATCTGGCTTGAATTTCTGGCAGTTCCGTCGATGTACTGCTGCAGCCACTTTTGAATGATTTTCAGCAAAATTTACTTGTGTGTGATATTAATAATATTGTTTGATAATTTCCACATTCAGTTGGATCACCTTTCTTTGGAATAGGCAAAAATATGGATCTCTTCCAGTCAGTTGGCCAGTTAGCTGTCTCCTAAATTTCTCTGCATAGATGAGTGAGCACTGCCAGTGCTGCATCCGTTTGTTGAAACATCTCAACTGGTATTCCATCAATTCCTGGACACTTTTTTTATGCCAATGCCTTCAGTGCAGCTTGGACCTCCTTCTTCAGTACCATCAGTTCCTGATCATATGCTACTTCCTGAAATGACTGAATGGCAACCAGTTCTTTTTGGTAGAGTGACTCTGTGTATTCCTTCCATCTTATTTTGATGCTTCCTGTTTCATTTAATATTTTTCCGTAGAATCCTTCAATATTGCAACTCGAGGCTTGAATTTTTCCTTCAGTTCCTTCAGCTTAAGAAATGCCAAGCGTGTTCTTCCCTTTTGGTTTCCTAACTCCAGGTCTCTGCACGTGTCACTGTAATACTTTACTCTGTCTTAAGCTGCCCTTTGAAATCTTCTGTTCTGCTTTTTTACTTCATCGTTTCTTCCGTTTGCTTTGGCTAATCGACATATCAAGAGCCAAGTTTCAGAGTCTCATCTGACATCCATTTTGGTCTTTTCTTTCTTTCCTGTCTTTTGAATGACCTCTTGCTTTCTTCATGTTTGATGTCCTTGATGTCATTCCGTAACTTGTCTGGTCTTTCATCTTTAGTGTTCAACACGTCAAATCTATTCTTGAGATGGTCTCTAAACGCAGGTGGGATATACTCAAGGTCGTATTTTAACTCTGGTGGACTTGTTCTAATTTTCTTCAGCTTCAACTTGAACTTGCATATGAGCAATTGATGGTCCGTTCTGCAGTTGGCCCCTGGCCTTGTTCTGACTGATGATACTGAGCTTTTCCATTGTCTCTTTCCACAGATGTAGTTGATTTGATTCCTGTTCTGGCAAGGTCCACGTGTATAGTCACCGTTTATGTTGGTGAAAAAAGGTATTTGCAATGAAGAAGTCACTGGTCTTGCAAAATTCTATCATGCAATCTCCGGCATAGTTTCTATCACAAAGGCCATATTTTCCAACTACCAATCCTTCCTCTTTGTTTCCAACTTTTGCATTCCAATCACTAGTAATTATCAATGCACCCTGATAGCATGTTCGATCAATTTCTGACTGCAGAAGCTGGTAAAAATCTTCAGTTTCATCTTTGGTCTTAGTGGTTGGTGCGTAAACTTCAGTAACAGTCATATTAACTGTCTTCCTCGCAGGCATATGGATATCATCCCATCACTGACAGCACGGAACTTCAGCATAGATCCTGAAATGTTCTTTTTGATGACGAACGCAACGCCATTCCTCTTCAAGTTGTCATTCCTGGCACAGTAGAACATAATATGACTGTCTGATTCAAAATGGCCAATACCAGTCCACTAATGCCTAGGATATCTATGTTTATGCATACCACTTCATTTTTGAAAATTTCCAATTTTCCTAGATTCATACTTCGTACACAACATGTTCCGATTATTAACGGATGTTTGCAGCTGTTTCTTCTCATTTTGACTCATGTCACATCAGCAAACGAAGGTCCCCAAAGCTTGACTCCATCCTTGCCATTAAGGTCGACTCTACTTTGAGGAGGCAGCTCTTCCCCAGTCGTCTTTTGAGTACCTTCCAACCTGGGGAGCTCATCTTCTGGGACTATATCAGACAATGTTCTGCTGCTATTCATAAGGTTTTCACTGGCTAATTCTTTTCAGAAGTAGACCACCAGGTCCTTCTTCCTAGTCTGTCTTAGTCTGGAAGCTCAGCTGAAACCCGTCTGCCATGCGTGACCCTGCTGGTATCTGAATACCAGTGGCATAGCTTCCAGCAGCACAGCAACACGCAAGCCCCCACAGTACGACAAACTGACAGACGCATGGGGGAAGACTTAAAATATTAACAATATCATTATTATCTATGAAAGTGATACTATATGTATATTTTCCCATCCTAGATATATTTATATTTTCCTTCTTAAAAAAAAAAAAAAAAAACTCTAAGAAGCTATGTTAGACTCACTAAAAGATAAAGGATATCTCCTTGAACAATCATATTTCAGAGATGTAGTAAGAACTTCAATGAAATGGTAATTAGTTAGATTTCTCAAAGGTAATAATGGGCTGAATAACTGTTTGTTGTGGGGGCTCTCCTGTGACTGTAGGATGTTTAACATCACCACCCCTCTTGTGACAACCAAAAAAAGACTCCAGATATTGACAAATGTCCCCTGGGGAGCAAAATCATCCTTGGTTGAGATCCGCTGCTCTACAGCTGCAGGTGTCAATCTTTGCTCTCCACTGGGAACACTCGGTGAGATTTGAAAACTCTCAACGAGCAGCTGCAGCCCTGACCAATCATATCAGAATCTCTAGGGCATGGAAACCAGACCATAGTGTTTTTTTCAAAGCTCTCCAGGTAATTCCAGTGTTTAGTCAAGGTTGAGAATGACTGCTCTAAAGTGAAGAGTTCATTCATATAACTTCTCTCTCCTTTCTAGGAGATCTATGAACTTTCAGAAGGAGAGGGCAGGTGATAGTGTATTAATAGAGGAACGCTGCTCATTTCTAGTCTGGCTACTAGACAAAGCAGTTCATTTCAGGGAAGAGCTTCTAAGAACTGGCTGGGTAAGAGCAGACTTATTACAACACATTTAATTTCAGTAAACAACGTTTAAATTTACCAACACACCTGTCTCAATTTTTAACCATGCATTTAGAAATTCAACAGTATTGCTGCCAATAGGTGGCAGCCTATCACGAAGGAAGGAGGAATTCCTCAAGAAAGAGAGAGTAAAAGAGAGAGAGACGAGGTGAGTAAATAAGATGTTTCCCAAATACATGGAGAGATTTTACATCTTGACTGTTGACTGATTTCTTCTAGAGGGTTGTGGGACAGAATGTAATGCATACAAACTGGGCCGGATTACTCAATAAGCAAGGTACGCGCAGGCTTACTTGTGCATACTTACTAATCTGTAGTGAACAATTTCACTTGTTTTTCACCAGGTCAAAGATATGGTGAAACCCATGTGAAACTGTTCACTACAGATTAGTAAGTAAACACAAGTAAGCCCATGCGTACCTTGCTTACTGGTTAATCCACCACTGCATACAAACAAGATAATCTTTAAAGTTAATTTAGGGTTGTTAAGCATACATTTTCACTATATTCTCCCATCAAATTTATTTACTCGAATTATTAGAAAATGTAGTGACTTCTGCCGAAGTAGTTTCAATCAAGGTAGAATACGGTGAGTTGCAGAGTGAATGAGGGGTGAAAACAAGGTAAGACAACCTTACTGTCCTGCCTATACTGACAAAACATCTCAGAGATCTGAAAGGTGCTCTGACTTAGGCTGTCAGGATATTCATTTAACAACCATTTAAAGTGCCTATTAAGTGTTAGGTTCCTACAGGGAGTTAAGGTAAGCTTGGAAGACAAGAAAACTTGAGCTACATAATCACACGCTGTGTTGCACTGGTAAATGCCAAAATAAATGAAGAATTTTGGTTAAATATGATAGCCTGACCACGTAATTAAAAAAAAAAAAAGTCAATATAAGGAGTAAATATCCCCCTCTCTGAGGCACAGAGTAATAGCCGTCAGGTATCATCTCCCCAGGCAGGAGATCTAGATTAACCCTCTGCAGAGATTTAAATGGAGTCATTGGGATTCAAGCAGACAGCAATGATGAGGTGGGAATCTAAAACCAGTCAGGAGGGTTGAGGGGTGTGGAGGGTGCAGATTTATTAAATCTGCTAACAGAACAATTTGTTTCGTTTTGTTTTTTAAAATCCAAAAACACATAAAACCAAATAGAAATAAACCATAAACCCTGGTGGCGTAGTGGTTAAGTGCTACAGCTGCTAACCAAAAGGTTGGCAGTTCGAATCCACCAGGCGATCCTTGGAAACTCTGTGGGGCAGTTAGTTCTACTCTGTCCTATAGGGTCACTATGAGTTGGAATTGACTCAGTGGCAATGGGTTTGGTTTTTGGTTTGAAGTCTAATTTGAAAAAAGAAAAGGAAAAAAAACTAACATACAAAGCTAGGGATATGAAAAGGGATATAACAGACACAGAAGATATTAAATTTCTAAGAAAATAGTATATATAATACTAATGCGAATATATTTAAAAATCTGCATGAATTCCAGGAGAAATGAATTATCAAAATTGATTAATGAGGTGAAAACCTAATCAGAGGAAGGAAAACAAAACAAAAACAAAAACAAAACAAAGTTGTCGAAGAATTGCCTCAACAAAGGCTCTGGGCCTAGATGGTTTTATAGTTCAGTTCCTTCAAACTTTCAAGAACAAATGAGTCCCATGCTCTATAAACTGTTCCACAGTATAGAAAATTAGGAATAGAGTTCAAATTCATTTTATAGAGCTGGCCTAACCCTGATTTCCAAAACCTGACAAAGACAGCACCACAAAAGAAAATTACAGACCCAATCACTTATGAATATAGACCCAAAGATCCTAAATAATATACTTGCAAACAGAAATCAATGGTACACTAAAAGAATTACACATCTCAATAAAGAGAGAACATTTATTTTAGGAATAAAAGAAGAGTTTAATATAAGGTAACACCTATAAAATATATCACAGGGATAGGTCAAAAAAAAGCACCACATAATATGTAATCTCAATAGATGTAAAAAAAAAAAAAAGCATTTGATAAATTTCAACATCTATTTCTGATTTTTTAAAAAAGCAAAGTCTTGGTCAACTATAAATGATTCATCCTTAATATCACAGAACTGTAAGAGAAAATTATGCCTATCATTGCTATTATTTAAAATTGGAAAGTCTATTAAATGTAATAATAAAATTAAAAAATGAGAACGACACATAGGATAAACTGTCTAGCCAGAAAAGTCAAAAGTAACAACTAAAAAATTAGGACTAAAGTTCAGTAAATATAAAATGTACAACACAAATATAACAGAAATCTGTATCTTTCGTAGAAACTAAACCCAACCTACTTTCTAAATTAGAAAAATATTTTTAAAAAAGAACCATATTAATGATCACTTTCATAAACACATGTGATTATCAGAATTCAAGAGTTTCAACAAATATAAAAGTTTGCAGTGGTATGTAAACTATCTTTTCATGCTGAAAGCGCCTTCAAGTTTTTTGGCTCTATCTTAATTTGGTAGCATTTTAATTTAATTGCATAGTAAAATAATGGGAAAATATATTTTTCATAATATAAATAACACAATAAAAAACACCAAAGAATACACTTAACTTGAAAATTAAGAGAACTTAAAGGAAAAAAACCTAAAACTTCACTGAAGGCCATGAAAGAAAGATGTGAATTAAGAAATATACTTCTAGATCAGAAGTTAATATTTTAAAAATGTTCATATTTAATGCAATCTGATAAAGTTAGAAAAGTGATTCTGACTGAAGATCTTATGAAAAAATTAATTGGTCAGAAAATAAAACCAAGGAAAATTTTGAAACAGAGGGATAAGGAGGGAGGACTGACCCTAGCAGCTATTTAAACATTTAATAGTTAATATCCTTAAAAGGGTATGGTACTGATGTAAGAACAGAGAACATAAACGCAGAAAACTGAGTCCCCAAACAGGCTTTAGTTAAGTATAAGAATTAAGTCGATAAAAGTTATATTATAAATTAGCATTAAAAGAAAATTCAATCAAAGGGGTTGGGATAATTAGTTAAGCATTTGGAAAAAATAAAATTAGTGCTGTATCTAATAGCATTTTTACCCAAATAAATACCAGATGGACTGAAAGATTAAACACGAAAAATGAAACAGAATTCATTCAGCTGCTAGTCGCAAGGAAAGTTGTTTTGAAACAGCAATTTGACAAGCTACAAAGGAAGAAAGTGGGCAGATCAGACTACTAAAAAAAAAAAAATTCACCTAAAACTACAATTAAATAATAAACAACAATCTTGGAAAAATATTCACATTTAATAGTTAATGTCTACAATATATAAAGACTCCTAATCATTAAGAGGAGCCCTGGTTGCATAGTGGTTAAGAACTCAGGCTGCTAACCAAAAAGATCAGCAATTCAAATCCACCAGCCGCTCCTTGGAAACTCTATGGGGCAGTTAGTTCTACTCTGTCCTACAGGGTCGCTGGACTCCTCACAACAGTAACAACAATCATTAAGAAATAGACAAGTAAAAGACAAGCAGAGACACATTAGGAAGAAATACATTTGATGAATTATAATCAAAGAAATAACCATGATACAATGTTTAGAAAATATCCCAATTCTAAGAATGTACACTAAATTATATAGTCAAGAATGTTCATTGCATTGTTATTTGCAACTGTCTCCCACCCAAGAATTGCATAAAAAATGAAGCCAAATTTGGTAAGACAATAACAAGAATATATATACACAAAAAGTAAGCACTGGTAAAACTAACGGAATAAATAAACCAAAGTGGTTATTTTTAAAGAGTAAGATTACTGGTGTTATTTTTCTTTTATAACTATCTACCAAAACTTTCATTGTGAATACACACTACTTTCTAAAGTAGAAAAATATAAAAAAAAGAACCACATTAATGATTGCCTTCACAAACACATGTGGTTATCAGAATTCAAGAGTTTCAATAAATATAAAAGTTTGCAATGGTCTGTAAACTAAACTATCTTTTCATGCTGAAAGTGCCTTAAAGTTTTTAGCTCTATCTTAATTTGGTAGTATTTTAATTTAATTGCATGAAAATACAGTTAAAAGAAGCTAGTCATTACTGTCTTAAACTACATTTTCATTTTTTTTCCCAAAAGGATTTTGATTTTAATGACTATTAAAGGCATTGATTTTCACACAAATACATCTAAACATCATGCAGTGAATTATAAGAGAGGCCATACACAACAGGAATAGCTTAAAATAAAGGTATAAATCAAATATATTAGTAATATCATGTTTTCAATGAATATTTGAAACAAAATGAATTTAAGATTGATCGTTTTAGGCTAAGGTTTTATTCAGAAAACCTCATTTAGGGACTCAAAAGAGGCAAAACGACTAGTTAAGTAATAAAGGACAAAATTTCTCTAAAAATTGTTACTGACAGGAAGTGCTATCTTCTAACTGAAATCTCTTCTGTGATTTACAACTCTTTTTCTCTTAAAAAATATACGGCTATACTCCACTTGCATTTCTTTGTTGTTGTTATGTGCCGTCGAATTAATTACAACTCACAGCGACCCTAAAGAACAGAGGAGAACTGCCCCACAGGGCTTCCCAGGCTGTAATCTTTATGGGGGCAGCTCACCTTTCTTCAGACAACACAATTTTAAAACTTTTAACTAGTTATTTCCTAATACTTAATCTACTTCTTGTCTTCTTGCAGTCTTTCCACATTTTCCACATCTTTCTAATTATTTAAATCCACCTGGCAAATTATGGTTTTAGGCAATCAACTGGGAGATTAACCTTAAGCTTTCATATACTATAATTCTGTGGAAACACCACCATACTCTCTTTTTAGCATATGTCACACTGTTAATATATATTATAATAAGACACATCTCTTATGATACCCATATTATTTGTATGCATGTATATTAATTATATGTAAACCAATTCATACTTTCAGTAGCTTATTTAGCCACACTAAATGGAAATCCTATTGAATTTTATTTCTATTTGTCCAATTTGTTCCACCTACTCAGTTTGTTATCACTCAAATTTAACAAGTTCACTTTCTCACCTATTATGAACCACTCATCAAAATGTCAAACCTTCTTCTCATTAAGGCTCATCAGTTAGAAAATAAAGTCCTTATGTGGAAGCGTATCGTGGGTGAACAGAAACCAGGAAATCTGAGTTCTAGCCTTAGATTTGCCCCTAAGTAGTTCTGTGACACTGGAGAATGTCAGCTTCTCTGGGCTTCAGCGTTTTCATCTATGAAAGTGGGGCACCAGAGCACTAGAACGCTTACGGAGTCCATTCATACACTGAGATTTCACTATCAGCATCAGGGATTAGATTCCATCCAATCCCTCGTAGGGTTAAATTAGTGCCTTCTATGTGTAAAACACCGCGGGGATACACAGTGAATAAAATCCAGTCTTACTGGGATGTTTTTTCCACTATGGGACAGACTGAGGGGAAATTACCAAGAAGAAAATACCCAGACTCAGGTATTTTGTGTACAGTACTATACTGATTATGAAGAGAAGCAGCATCATCAGCACAATTCTTTCAAATGCCACAAACAAAACTAGTATTTCTTTCCTAGCCATGCTATTATCAAAATTTTCCCTTACATGAGACTTCCTTTTTAAATTTTGTTCTCTGTAAAGTCACTTCCTTTTAACTCCACTGCTGTCTACTGAACTGCAAATTAATCACTCAAAATGAGAGCTCCGACTCCTTCCCACACACAAGGTGATGCTGCTGGTTTAGTTTGCTTAGGAAAAACCTTTAACTTTTCTTAGCAAAAAAAAAAGTATAAGGATTTATGGAAACCTCATAAAAAGATTTTATTGAAAAATGTAGAAAAATATAACCATGTCTTGCCCAAGGCAGGAAACTTTTAGGAACATAAACACCACTTCAATGGGCAGGGTCACACTTCAGCAAACACAGGGTGCTGTCTCTAAAGTGCTACGGAAAGACATCGCTTCAGAAGTACATGGTTATCCTTGGTTCCCTTATTTTTTCCCATACAAAAATTTATACATATATTGTTATGTGACCCTAATTGCTCTCCCTATACTGTAACAGCACAGTCCTCCTTTCCACCCCTGATTCCCCATGTCCATTCAACCAGCTCCTAACCCTCTCTGCCTTCCCATCTCACCTCCGGACAGAAGCTGCTCGTTTAGTCTCTTGTATCTACTTGAGCTAAGAGGCACACTCCTCACGAGTATCACTTTATGTCCCACAGTCCAGTCCAATCCCTGTCTGAAGAGTTGGCCTCGGAAATTGTTTCTGTTCTGGGCTGACAGAGAATCCAGGGGCCATGCTTTCTGGGGTATCTCCAGTCTCAGTCAGACCATTAAGTCTGGTCTTCTTACTAGAATTTGAGTTCTGCACCCCACCTTTCTCCTGCTTGAGTTCCCTTATTAATCCATTATGGAAGTATTATACATTAATTTACCCAATTTGCCTTTTGGGAAACTAGTAAGACATCTTTGGATGATTAGTTCCTCAACATTTCCTACTTCAGACAACTTTTAGAATTTTAGAGCTCAAAGAAACCTGTAGATCTTCAATCGCCTCATTTTATATAGATGAAGCAACTGACGTAAGTGGTTAACAGACCTGTCCAGGTCACACAAATTTAATGACAGAATCCTTTCTCTTGATCCTCCATCCAGGGCTTCTTCAACATATCACATAGGTCTGCCTGATATTTATAACCTTTACTGAATTCAGATTTGTTTCTTTGAAGTTCCAGAGGGTTATCTCTATGTTAATTAACTTGAATTTACTGAATAATTCATATTTACTATAAATGAATATATATATACATGCATATATTCTTGGGAAGGGCAGGGACTTTATCTGTCTTATTCACTATATCCTCAGAACTTACCACAGGGTCTGGTACAGTGGACTGTTGCAGACTGAGAAAATGAACTTTATAGACTTGGATCATATGTACTCTCAGTTTTAATCTTTCTAAAGAGAAAAAAAACTAAAGCTCTTTAGTTTAACTTTGTTCCCTTGATGATTTCAGACATTTTTCTCTGGACTTTCTCTAGCTCCAAACATTTCTAACATTAGGTAGTCAGAATTTAAAATGAGGGCAGGAAGTTTCTTTTTAGATACCAATAACCTCCTGAACGGGGGCACTGGTGGTTCAGTGGTAGAAGTCTCGCCTTCCATGCGGGAGACCCAAGTTCGGTTCTAGGCCAATGCTCCTCATATGCAGCCAACACCCCACTGTCAGTGGAGGCTCGCGTGTTGCTATGATGCTTAACAGGTTTCAGCGGAGTTTCCAAAATAAGACGGACAAGGAAGAAAGACCTGGCCATCTATTTCTGAAATACAGCCAATGAAAACCCTATGAATCAATAGTCCGATCCGCAACTGCTCGTGGTGATGGCACAGGACCAGGCAGCATTTTGTTCTGCTGTGCACGGGGTCACCAAGAGGTGGGGCAGACTTGACGGCAGTCAACAACAACCTTCCCGATAAACGTCGCTCCTCTGCATTATCTTACACGGGGTAACAGCAGCACTCACTGGACACTCTTCTTACCAATTGCATAATTACTTCTAAAAGTCTAAATAAATAACACACTTTAGTTTTTCTTTATGCACTGACTTACTGTCTTCTACTGTCTCTAGCCCTAGACACACCGTTTTTCTCATCCTTAAGAACTCTAAAGGAATCCTTTCATTCAGCTGTTCTGCCCTTTTATTACAAGTTACCATTGAACTGACTCCGACTCATGGTGACCACGTGTGTATTAGAGTAGAACTGTGCTCCACAGGTGGCACAAATGATTAAGCACTTGCCTACTAGCTGAAAGGTTGGCAGTTCAAACCCACCCAGAGGCGCCTCGGGAGACAGGCATGGTGATCTGCTTCCAAAAGGTCACGGCCTTGAAAACCCTATGGAGCAGTTCTACTCTGCACACATGGGGCTGCCTGAGTCGGAATCGACTCGATGACAATTAACAACAGTAGCAGCCCTTTATTACAGACGCCACAACAGGAGCCTGAGCTTGAAGGAGCCTGAAACTTCTAAGTGAAAATCCCATACATCAGCTGGATATTCACCAATGATAAAGCAAATCACTGAAGCCAAGTACAGTAACTCAGTTCTTTAACACATCAGCAGGCCTGCTGTGTGCACGTAATACTCACTTGTACTCATCATAGACTTCCTGCTTGGGGAGGGAAGTCTCAGGATGTTCCTCCAAGGTATTCCGAATCCAGGAAAAGGCATGCATTTGCTGTGCCCGACTAGATGACACGGCATTCTGATCACTAACCATAAAAAAAAACATGTTTTAGCTGAACGCGACAGTGGTTCATTGATAATTTTTTTGAGCTAGGCCTAAATGCTCCACTAAATAATTGTGTGCAAACCTGTTATAAATGACCAAACCAAACTCAGGACACTTAGTTAATGTCTGCTTGTCTGTATACAAATTGTCCACTGTGGTGGTGGGACATATTGCACAGCTAGCTTCCAGCTGAAGTCACTGCCCTGTTCCCTCCCTCTGGAGGCCTCAAAAGTGACACAGGTGATGGAGAACCGACGATACAAGGCGTTTGTTTCCGCCACAATTACCTCCAAGAGGATATTTTCTTACTTACCTGCCTGCTAATTTGCCTGAACTTAACAAATTATCAAACTTTTAGGGTAAAAATTATGGAAAAAATTGGTTATTTTCTATTTAATCAGTACTCTCAAAGAATATATATAGAAAGTAACTATCCTGGAATCTTACTAGAGCACTTGATGCTCCAGAAGGGAATTCACGTAGACAGATCTTGACGAGACAAACCTCCCCTACAGTCCTACCTGCCACGGGGTGCCCTGCCCTGGCCATCACCTCCACCCAGTCAATCATCAGTACAGCAATAAAAAGTAGCTTTGGTGGGGCTTCTACAAAGTCAGTAGGCAAGCCTTCTACTGACAAATTAACAGTTAACAAGGATATACAATTTATATTACATGGCAGAATAATTTATAAACTAATCCCATGAAAATGACACCCAGGATGGCAGGAGAGAAGCCGCTCTGTTGGTTCTGACATCCAACACAGCTAACTGTGAGAAGAGTTTATTTAGATCGAAGGAAATACTGAGAAAGTTTCTGGGATGCAAAATGATTTAAATAGTTATGAAATCTGGTCTGAGGTAGAAAAGGTCAAAGTAATAGGCTTTTTATTCCATTTCCTTTTACTCACGAACAATTTTAAAGTAACAGAATGTCAGGGATAACTTATATGAATTGAGTAATATTTAAAAGGGTAAGGAAACTCTTTTAAGAACAGAATGCATCAGTGAACAACTTCTCTCCATATTTTCTAGATGAGACTTTCAAATATTTTTAATAATGAAAATACTGTAATACCCCAAACAGTTAAAATATCTTAAATTCATATGTATCAACGTTCTATACAGGAAATCTCACTTTTTTTTTGTTTTAAAACTCCTACACTTTAATCTTCATAATACTTGTCTGCTTATTCTTTGGTTTTCTGTTCAATTTTCACAATCCCATAAACTGTGTGACTACATCCATCCGTCTGTAAAATATAGCCCAAGCTGCATTTCCCAGCATTCACCCAGGTGCGCAAACGAATTGGCAAAAACTGTAGGTAAACCCTTAACCAAGTAAGAGCGAAGACTAAAAACATCTACTGTTTTACCGTTCTGTTTTCCGATGGCTCCAGGAATACCTACCGTAAAACAACAGCCACCACAAGACACACACCAGCACGCACATCCTTAGGGGTGTCCTGTAAACACGGTGATCGGGGCAAAGACAAAAACAGACGTAATGTACCTTTTCTCTCCATTGCTGACACCAGAAGGCAGCTGAAGGTAGAGGTAGAGTTTCTCTAGGTCTGTAAACTTCTCAACTTCTTGCTGGTTACAAAAGGTTAAAAAGAAAGATGGTTTTTTTAAAACTTGTTTTTCCCCCAACAAAATTTACTAACACCTCCCTAAAAAATATCGTCTAAATTTAAACTAGATTAAACAACTCACTCTGCCAAAGAAAACAAAACCTAGGCTTTTTTCTCATCACGAATACAATTAAATTGCTTGATAAATTCACTGCATACGAAAAATTAGTTAATAAGAGAAAACAGTACTTTGCTATTAATTCTTATATTTTCAGTATAAATACAATCATAGATTAACATAGACAAAAGTCTCTTATTTGATAAGGGAAGGTTATATTGCATTTCAGGAAAAAGTACTGGCCTGGAAGTCAAGAGAAACAGTTATTAGTCAGTCTTCCCTTAACCACTAACTGGCTATGAGGCTTCAGTGCTCGGGCAAATTTTCCTCACAACTGTAAAATGGATAAGATGACTTCTAGGCGCCTTTTCTGGTTCTCAAATATTAGAACATGTGACTGATGATGCTATTGTCTCCTGTGGATGGAATTAAGATGAGGAATACTGAAGTACAACTATCATCCCTTTCTGCTGTAATTATTCTTTGACTTGCAACAGTGGCTGCTAGAACCTACTTCTAAGATTCTCTATTACTATTGTTTCTGCAACTGTGTCATTTCGTTTTTAAATGCATTCTTTAAAATAATTTCTGCATTTCTCTGTAGCTTTCTTTCCCAGCTGAGTTTCCTATATAAACAAACAGAAAAACCAAACCCATTGCCATCAAATTGATTTCGACTCATAGGAACCCTGTAAGACAGAGGAGAACTGCCCCGTAGGGTTTCCAAGGAGCGCCTGCTAGATTCAAACTGCTTCAAATGTGCCACAAATCCTATGACAATAAAAATATTCATAGTAAAATTTTGGTGGTCTAATTCAAGGAAAACTCCATTGCAACTGAAAATGTGGACAGATATTGACATTCCTGGTGGCAGAATTTATTCTAACATAATAAATAAAAAAACTCCCAAAAAACCAAAGCGAGTTGATTTCAACTCACAGCAGTCCTACAGAACACAGCAGCACTAACTGCCCCATAGGGTTTCCAAGGAGCTGCCGGTGGATTCGAACTGCAGACGTTTTAGTTAGCAGCCGAGCTCTTAACCACTGTGCCGCCAGTGCTCCTTACATAATAAAACACAGCTTAAGCAGAGCCAATAAAACAAAGTTTAAAATGATATGATTCAGCCTATTCTTATTCCCATCAGAATTCATCCATGAAACACGTAATCTATTGCCTCCCCAATCTACATTTTTCCATCCCACTGCGATGGGGTATTTTCTAATCAGCTCCCTCCAATACTCCCTAGTAGATTTCGCAGCTATACCCTGTGCAGCTCCAAGAGAAAAGAACAAACCCACATCCCCTTCTCAAGTGTTGCTGATCATCATCTTGTCTCCAGTTCCCAGGTGTTGCGTCTGGAGCGCGCTTCCTTGGTGTCCTCACCCTCTCCTGTACTCTTCCAGCCTCTTTATTTTCATTGCCACTCCATTAGTCCAGGCAGTTAGCTGAGCTGTCCTTCTTTCAACAATGAAGGAGAATTCATTTACTCGTTTTTAATTTTTTCATTCCACAAATGATTTAAGATGGCCATGAGTTTCTGCTGTACATCACAAAGACTGGAAATTGACAGATGAACAAGACACAGCCCTTGCTCTTTTGGAGTTCACAATGATACTTAGATCACAATGTTCAACTAGTCTCCAACCTCTCCTCACTGAATCTGCCTTAAAAAATGGTTCCTAGCATAATTCTAACCCACAAAAAAAAAGACCAGATTTACTGGCCTAAAGGAGACTGGAGAAACCCTGAGAGGATGGCCCCCAGACACCCTTTTAGCTCAGTGGTGAAGTTACCTCCGAGGTTCACTGTTCAGCCTGGGAGTGGACAGCCCCGTAAAACCAAATGAGACTAACGAGGTACAGGAGTCCAGTGACAAGGGCCAGAAAGGCAGAAGGGGACAGGGAAGCTGGTGATAGGGAACCCAAGGTTGAGTAAGGATATTGCTGATGTGTTGTGAGATTGTTAACCATTGTCATAGGGCAACATTTGTAGTAACTGTTAAATGAGAAACTATTTTGTTCTGTAAGCCTTCATCTTAAGTGAGAATAACAGCACAATTCAAAGAGCATAGTCAATGTCACTGAACTGTGCATGTAGAAATTTTTGAAATGGTGTATCTTTCACCAAAAAAAAAAGGCTGAGAAGTTACAGGGTTGATATGTTGTGGGGTTGTTAACCAATGTCATAAAACAACATGTGTACTTCTGTTTCATGAGAAACTATTTGTTCTGTTAGCCTTCACCTGAAGTACAATTAAAAAAAAAAAAAGGTTCCTAAAATACTTTTTGTCAGATATTACTAATATCACCCACTTAACCAAGAACTCAACAATGCCTATCATATTAAATCCCAAACAGGTTATATTATAATAATAAAACATAAATATCATTATGGGCAAAGTCAGAAAATTCAATAATAACATCACTTTTGATCACTAAGTGTAAAAAAAAACTCACACTGTTGGAGAACCCTGGATTCTAAATAGCTTTAAATTTTTACATACACTGGATAAAGGAGTAGAGAAGAAATCCCAAAATAGAGAAGAAATTCAGGGGATATTTGAAATTATAGTGCCAACAAGATGATTTAAAGAAGGATATCAAATTTCAAGTTTTAAAAGAGATCAAACTCATTTTTTGTTTTTTTACTTTTGCCATTTCAAACAATAAAATCTTACAAAGGTTTTGCTATGTGAGGCTCAACATACAGTAGAAGAAAATATCTGGAGAGTATAAAAATTCTTGGGAGGAAAATGACCGAACTCAGCCTGAGTTCACCACAGAGATCTCCGGTTTTGGATGTACCGTGTCATTCACTGCTAAGCACTGGCTTCCAAAACAATGCTCAGCAGTGTAGGAAAGGACCTAATCTCCTATCACTGTGGTTGAAGATCTTGTATGGAAGCTCATAAGGACCTTTTTCTCACACATTTCAATCTTTGCAAGAAGATATCAAAAAAGAAATTAATTTAAATGTCAAAGACATTTCAGGACACCACTTAGGAGAATTTTTAGTAAAAATCTCCGTTTACTCCCAAACAAGTGAGCAGACTTTGCACGTCACTGTCCCATTTTCATAAGCATACATTTATGAAGCTGGCTTTTCTGAACCTTTGCTATGAAAACAAAGCAATGACACAGACTTAATGTTGCAAATTACACTGTGCTTTCATCTTTCACATCCTGGATAAGAAAAGCTTGTAGTAAACAATCAGATACAATATTCACTTTGATATCGTGTGATAAGAGGGGAAAACAAAGGTGTAAGGCAAGATATACAAGATCAAGTTACTTCTGGAGGTTTTCAAGGTGAAGTCTGGAATTTGAATCCTACTACTCAACCGCCTTCCATTCTGAAGCTTTGGCTGACGAAGAATAGTCACAAAAGGAACTAGTATCATGGCACCATCTAACTCCTTCTGTGAGGTGCACGCAAGTCAAGTGGTGAAGAGAACACGTGACAGACATGGTGCTCATCAAATGTTCCACCCGCTCACCTCCTCTCCCAGCTTCCCTTGCGGTCAGCTTGGGGCCATGTGGCTTGCCCAGGCACTGAGCAGAAGTGATGTATTACACTTCTCGGCTGCCCAGTTAAGAATCAACGTGTCACCTGCATCCCTTTCCCCCTCTGTTGCCACCCTGAAAGCCACAGGTGTCCCTGGTGAAGCTGCCACACAGGAGGTGTCTCTGTTAATGTGGGTGCCTAAAGGACTATGTGGACGGAGCAGGGGCCTCCAATGACTGGTGCCATATATACTACGTGAAAAAAATTAATTTTTGTGGCTAGGCTATCGATGTTTAGGCTTATTTTGTTGCTGCGGCATAGCCTAACCCGTCCTGATTAATGTAGAAAGTTAAGACAGTTCCCTCTTCCCTCTAGCACATCTGAGAGAACTGAAGATCCCTTGTATATATGCAAATTGAACCGTAAGAAGTGGAAAAAAAGGGCTCCTCCCTATAACTACAGAAGTTTTCATTCACACATTTTTAGAACAGTACTTCACATTTTGAAATGTCCAATTATATTAACCAAAAGTATAAGATATTTATGTTTATCAGATGGGGCATGGGCTAAACAGCACTAAGCAGCACCAGTTTAGAACACACAGCCTTCACGCTTCCCTCCACTTAACTTTTACTCAGTTTTTAAAAACGCAACTCTACTACATCTTCTGCACATGATCCTAGATGGCTGTCTGCTCCTCTACTTTGGGCCACAACATTTAGTCATTACAGTGTTCAATTTCTACTCAACTACTTAAGATCCTGGTTTACCCAACTCAGCCCCCCTTTGAGGCAGAATCCTGACAGATAACGCCCATTTAATATTTTACATTTAAAATGATAAAGTGTTTCAAAGAAAAGTAAAGAGGTACCCATGTATCACTATCCACATTTAAAAGATGCTAACCTTTTGCCATATTTGTTTCATCTCTTCAACTTTATCTTTTCTAAGATCTATTCATGTTAAAACCTGTATCATTCATTCATTCACTCACTTTTAACAGCTTCCATAACAGTACTGTATGGACTAAAACCAGTTTATTAATTTTTCTACTGACAATTACTTATTGTAGTTTCACTATTTCAAACAGTTGATGCAATGAAGACTCTTACTTGTGATGACTACTGTCAAATTATACCCCAAAACTGTTACACCAATTTATATTCTCAACAGCACCGTTACAATTTCTCCACATCTTTGCTAAAACTTAAGTTTTAAATTTTAGCCAATCTTATGGGTGTAAAAAAGTATCTCATTGTTTTATTTCACCCTTTTTTGATTGATGGTGAGACTGGGCATCTTTTCGTATTATTAATCATTTGTGTTTAATATACTGGTTCTCAAATTTTAACAAACAACAGAATCACTGAGAGGGCTTGTTAAAACAAAGAATGTAGGGGCCCCACCTCCAGAGTTTATGATTTAGAAAATCTGGAGTGGGGCTTGAGAATCTGGATTTCTAACAATTTCCCAGGTAATGCTGAGACTGTTCAAGGCACTGCTCATTCACACCCTCTGCCCATTTAAAAACAGGGATCCTTATCAAGTTGTCTGTATACTAATCCTCTCTGGGGACGTATGTCCTGCTAACGTCTTCTCCCAGTTGTAGCTTGACTCTTCATTTTGTTTTTGGAGTCCTGGATGCAGAGAAGATTTTAATTCAAGGCAGTAAAATGGATCACTCTTTTCATTTATAGTCTGTGCTCTCTGTGTCTTGTTTTTGAAATCCTTCCCTATCCCAATGTCATAAGACATTCTTGTTTTGTCTTTCACATAGGTCTTTAATCCCTCTAGAATTTATTTTTCTGTAAAATATAAAGTAGGAATTTATTTAAAAATTTTTCCACAAGTTAGCTAATGGTCCCAGTGCCATTTATTGATTGCTTCACCCTTTCCCTACTGCGTTCAATGCCACATCTGTCATGGGATTCTTGCTTATTACATGTTTTTAAAAATGGCATTTTTACTTTGAGCATTTAAAAACATCTTCTAATTTGAAATCTAATTGTTTAAAAAATGACAACTTATCCCTGAGTGGGTCATACAGCAAAATGTATGATTCACTGACTATTCTAGACTTTGTCATGATGATGATTGATATTAAGATTATACTAGTTGATAAATTCAAAATGAGGTATTTTTCATATAAAAATATCACCCTGTATAGTAATAAAGTAGCTCTGGTGGGGCTTTTACAAATCTGAAGTCCAATGGCAAATCTCCTACCGACAAACTCACAGTTGATAAGGATACAAACGTATATAAAGACGAATGACACAGCTGCTATCTGAGCTGGACTGGCCCTTGAAATCCAATCTATCTGAAGCAGTAGGACATGGTGGTAATGTATAAAATCCACTGCCTTCGAGTTGACTCCAACTCAAAGTGACCCTACAGGACAGAGCAGAACTGCCCCGCATGGTTTCCAAGGAGCAGCCGGTCGGATTCAAACTGCCAACCTTTTGGTTAGCAGCCACCAGGGCTCCATGGTAAGGTATAGGATACAGAATTAGAAGACTGTATCTGTGTTCCAGATTTGCCATTCATTAGCTTTGTGATACTGGGCAAGCCATTCAAGCTGAATAGCAATTTTTAAATTATTTAACAGTGATAAATAACTCATAAAAATTTTCTGAGCATTAAATGAAATAATTTATAAAGTATTTGTATGATAGGTATTACTATTACATAAATGCTATTATTCTGAAATATACAATTGCTTAAAATCAGGTCTTTGGCAGAAAAGACTTTATAATTCAAATTCTATCAAGCACAGAATTTTTTACTTGAAAAATTAAGTTATCTTTATCTTAAGAAATTCAGGAAATATTTAGCCACTAACCCAGGAGGTATACCACAAGAGCAGGGCTCTGCGACTTTCTCTTTAAGCACCAGACGGGGCTACAAGTTACTGAAGACAATGTCCAGCAGCACAGGTTTTCCTCAGGGTGACTGCAAGGACGCAGTCGAAGTTAGAAACTATTTCTGACAATTAGTTTTACGACTAGAGAGAAAGAAATCAATTAATCTAAACAGATTAGGTCAGATTGGGCTTGGTACAAACTGTCTAACTTTCCTCTTATCTTCTGTCATAAAAAAATAGCTGAAACGACAGTTAATTTTTGATGTCCCTGCTTGTCTGCTCAGGACAGCTGCTCCTGAACTGTCAACACCGAGCAGACGGATCACAAAGAACCAGGCAGAACTCCGAATGTCTTACCACCACAGCTTGAAGACGTTCAAGCAGGTGTAAGGAAGTACGTTCCCACTGTTTACTGGCGTAGAACACATTAGAAAGCCAGAAGAAATCTCCTGTTTTCAGGGGTCTTCCTTGAAAATGTGAAGTATTGGGTGTGCTCCACAACTTCCTGAAGGTTAATAAAGAGTGACTTCTCAGACTTTAAATCAATTTCTCTGTAGTGATGTTTCCTGATACGAGAATCTTCCCTCTCAGGTCTAATTCAGGTTTTTACAAGGTCACAAAGCTGGAGAAGGGCTGAGCTTACAAAGACCTTAAGAATTAAGGACTTACTTGAGGAGCTTTCATGCAAATCCTTGATGGTGAAATCATTATCTTTATTTCCAGAAGCAGAAACTCTACTGTTGAGACTTATAAACACCTTTCAAATACGTGGCCAGGTTGCCAATGACTGAGTTGAGGGAAGATGACCAATCTTCAGAGTATCACATCCATTACTAGTCGGTCAAATTTTACTTTTCACACTAGTACCAGAAAAAGCTGCTGCTGCTGCTTTTTTTATTTTTAAAAACATTTTAATTTTATTTAGAATAGTCAGTTTAAAATCCAGAAACCTAAATTATCCAGTTTAACTGTTTCTTCAGTTAAGTTACCATGTATGCAGGGAAAATACATACACTGATAGGATAAATTATGCTTAAATTTGTCTGCCCTTGATTTTGTGAAACAAAATTTAAAAAAAAAAAAAATCCTAATTTTTTTTCCTCAGGTGAATTCAGGAGCCCAGTTAGTAAAAGGCCTCTTTCTTCGGCATCACTTACAGAAGGACCATTAAGAAGAAAGTAGAACCTTATTCTGTAGCCTTTTTTAATTTATGGAAACAACATACCTGATTTTATATTCTCTCAGGCCCCAGCAATTGGGAAAGCTGTCCTTCCACAGGACTGAACAGGGAAGACACAGAAAAAGGTCAAGGTTTGAGGAATCTATTTTTCCAGTCTTACTGCTTAGAATTCTTAATTTTCAGTTTCCTAGCTTGCTGTGAGAACCATGAAAGGGGGTGATTTTCTTTGAGGGCTACCTACTATAAACAATGTTAAAAGGAAAATGTTTTTCTATTCTCAGTTCTAGAAAACATACACAGGGAGAGTAATTTTTATTGTACTGTATTACTGTGAGGATTTACCCTTCTATCCATAAACCTGCTGAATCAGATGTAAAATGAAAACAGTCTGACCTTCTGTTGGACATGTTCTGCCCTAAGATGAGGAATGTGATCTGAGGCAACTGGCAAAGACTCCAGTTACTAGGAGACACCTAAGGGAAGTGACGCAAAAGACAAGCCAACTTCTGCAACCCCAAAGTCCGTTTCTCACTCTTCCTTCTTCCTGATTCTGCTGAGTGACCTCGAGAATTCATGGTCACATGAAAACAATCAAAAAACCCCATTCAACTTGCCTGAACTATAATCAGGCCTAAAGAAATCCTGACAACAAGAAGTCCTAAGGGTTACAATGTAAGCACTAGCAAATTCACACTCCAAGTAGATATATGAGAGCTTTCTGAGCAGATTCTGTGTATATTAGGAAGGTTCTGTACATAAAATTAGAATAGAATTAAATTACAAAAGAAAAAAATTAAAGAGGACTTTATTTAATTTACTATTAGGACACTAACTGTATCTAAAGAGTATGGTCATTTTTGAAAGCAAGGTCATGGAAGCTCCGTAGATACATCCAAACTCCCTGAGGGACCAAACTACTGGGCTGAGAGCTGTGGGGACCATGGTCTCGAGGAACATCTAGCTCAACTAGCATAACACAGTTTATAAAGAAAATGTTCTACACTCTACTTTGGTGAATAGTGTCTGGGGTTTTAAAAGCTTGAGAGTGGCCATCTAAGATACTCCAGTGGTCCCACACTGTCTGGAGCAAGGGAGAATGAAGAAAACCAAAGATACAAAGGAAAGATTAGTTCAAAGGACTAATGGACCATAAGTACCCCAGCCTCCACCAGACGGAGTCCAGCACAACTAGATAGTGCCCCGCTACCGTCACCAATTTCTCTGACATGGATCACAACCCAATCAAAATATGGACAAAGAACTTCCATAAACATTTCTCCAAAAAAAGATATAAAAATAGCCAACCAACACCACCTGAAAAAATGGTCAATATCATTGGTCATTAGGGAAATGCAAATAAAAACCACAGTGAGATACCACTTCACGCCCACTAGGATAGCTACGATAAAGAAGGAAAACAGGTACTGGGGCAAGGATGTGGAGAAACTGGATCCCCATCCACTCCTGACGGGAATGTAAAATGGTGCAGCTGCTACGAAAACAGTTTGGCAGTTCCTCAAAGAGTTAAACATGAAATTACCATATGACCTAGCAATTCCACTCCTGGGTATATGCCTGAAATACTGAAAGTGGGAAGGCAAGCAGATATTTGGTACACCAATGTTCACGGCAGCACTCTTTGAAAACAACATGTGGTATATACATACAATGGAACACTTAAAACATTAAACAAAACACTGAACCAGCGGCTGTGGAGTCAGTTCTGATTCAGTGTGACCCCATGTGTGTCAGAGTAGAACTGCGCTCCATAAGGTTTTTAATGGCTCACTTTTTGGAAGTAGATCACCAAGCCTTTCTTCTGAGTCATCTCTGGGTAGACTCGAACCTCCAACCTTCTGGTCTGCAGCTGCGCATGTTAACCATTTGCACCATTCAGAGATGCTGTTAAAGGACTTCCACATGCGGCCACATGGAGTGTATGATACTAGAGTCGTTTTCCCAGCTTAACCCTTTCAGGCACAGTGGCACATACAGCAACCATGTACTTTTTCAGCCTTTGGGGTTTATCGGGGAGCTGCTGTACCACTGACAGTGCATGCTGCCGCAAAGCAGGGCCTTTAACAATGTTTGAAATCAAAGACAGAGCCATGTGCCGCAAATTACTGTTTTTACAGCGTATTGTATGAGGTGTCTCGATTTCTGGTAGGAAAAAATAGAAACTTTGAAAATTTTTATATGTTACACGTACATACCAACAGACTCCAGTGGGGACTTTGGGGTGCAATTAGTGGTACTCCATATGTAGCACTAAACACTTAGGGTAGGCTTGTGGGAGGGAACAAGAAAAAAGAAATCCATACTAGCTACCAAAAATTCAGACATACTCAGTGATTCAGCCTGCTTCCATTAATGAAAACATATGGTATCAACACAAATTTCAAAGTGGAAAATTGGGTCATCAAAGGGTTAAATGACTAAAACCTGAACAAAAACTAGAGAACTGTTTCCCGAAACCAGACAGCAAAGAGCTCAGAATTGTTGTACCTGAGAAAAGAGAAGCAAAGGAGCCGATTCCTATGTTTAGCCTGGCTTTCCATCTGAAGGCAACGTTTGGACTGTGGGACTAGGAGGGGGGAGATAAGCAGATCATGGCAGTACTGCTGAGCTGAAGAGACAGAGATCAGTGATTGAGGAGGCAAAGCACCAAATGGAAGGAAGATAAAGGTCTTCAAAATCTATATAAATCCCTATGTTGACGTGGAGTCTACTGATAAATACTAAACTGTGTATGTGTAAACTAAAACTCATGGGGCTGGGCAAAGAACTACCAGGAAGGTGTGACCAGCTGGGAGATGCTCCAGCTCTAACAGACAGCTGGAGTTCTCAGTGAACACTCGAGAATGCAGTATAGACACCAGAGGGGTAACACTTTAGTATTGAAGCTGAATCAGCTCTAGAGTAAATGCCGTTCTAGACCTGCTCCAACAAAGCTTGAAAACAAGCCTCAAAAGAATCAAACTAATCTACAAGTAATATAAATGTCTACTAAAACAGATAATACACACACCAAAAAAAAGAAAAGAAAATTCACAATGTCCACACCTAAAAAAAATTACAAGATATGCAAAGAAACCAAAACATAACCCGTAACTGCAACAAAATCAGTAAATAAAAACAGATTAAAACATGACAGAAATAACAGGATTAGCAAACAAGGATTTAAAAACAGGTACTATAAATATGTGCAAGGATTAAAGGGAAAATGTACATAATGAGAAAACAAATGGAGGACATTAAAAAAGAACCAAATACAACTTCCGGAACTGAGAAAATACAATATCTAAAACAGAAAATTCACTGAACAGGATTTACAGCAGTTTAGACACTTTAGAAGAAAAAAACTAGGAAATGTGATAATATAGACATATAAATTATCCAAAATGAAGCTAAAGTGAGGGGGGGGAAAAAAAAAAACTAAACATACATTCAGTGACCTGTGGGGCTATAGTGAATATAACATATGCATAATTTGAGTCCCAGGATGAGAAGGGTCTTAGAGAAACAATGGCTGGAAAATTTCAAAATTTCATGAAAAAATTAAACCCACAGATTCAAGGAAGTTCAATGAACCATAAACAGGATAAAAACAAAGAAAATGATACCAAGGCTATCAATCACAATGCTGAAAACCACTAATAAAGAAAAAAAGGATCTTTTTTAAAAAGCTATAGGAAAAAAAGGGACATATCAACCACAGGGACAAGACAAGAATGACAACTAACATCTCAAAACAGACTGTGCAAGCCAGGAGACAATGGGTCATCGGCACTAAAGTGCCGAAAGAGATCAAAACTGTCTCACTACAACTCTACACCCAGTAAAGACACCCTTTGTAAATGAAGGGGTACTGACCACCTTTTTCAGAGAGAATAAAGCAACAGAATTAACTGACAGCAGACCTACACTACAAGAAAAGCAGCAAAATGGTATATACGCACGCAACCATACAGGTAATCGTAAGACAGAAACTGTCAGGCTGGATAAGAGAGGCACAACTATATGATGCTACCAAAAAAACCATGCTGTAATAGAGAAAGACACAGATTTTTAAAAGTGAAAAGACAGACCATGTAAACAAACACCAATTATAAAAAGCTGGAGAGGCTATATGACTATCAGACAAAGTGGACTTCAAAGCAAAGACTACCAGAGATTAAAAATGGACATACTATGATAATTAAAAAAAAATCCACAATCTGAACTGGGAGATTTTAAAATACATCTCCCAGTAATTAAAATAACAAGAAGAAAATCAGAAAAGATGCTTTGAAAAACAATGACAACCAGTCAGAACTAAATGACATATAGAGAACACTCCATCCAGTGGCAGCAGAATACACCATATTTTCAAGTACACATGAAACATTCACCAAGATATACCACAAAACAAATTTCAATAAATGTCCGACTATTTGCAAACTGATCAGCATGCATCTATATATTCCATGGATTAAAAAAGAAATTAGAATGGAAAACAGGAAACAATTATGTGATAATGTAAATGCAACAAAATTCACGGGGTGCAGGTAAACCAGAGCTTAGAGGAAAATTTGTAGCTTTAAATGTATACAGTAATAAAGAAAAAAAGGTTTAACACCAATGATTTAAGCTTCTATGTTAAAGAGCTAGAAACAGGAAAAAAACCAAACCTGTTGCCGTCAAGTCGATTTTGACTCATAGCAACCCTATAGGACAGACTAGAACTGCCCCATAGGGTTTCCATGGAGCAGCTGGTATAACTGAACTGCTGACCTTTTGGTCAGCAGCCACAGCTAATCATAGCTTTTAACCACTACACCACCAGGGCTCCAGAAAAAGAAAAGTGACTTAAAAATCAAGGTAAGCAAAAAGAAGAATATAAATTAGAGCAGAAATAAAATGGGAAATCAATGAGATAAAATCAATGAAGCAAATATTTGATTTTTACGGGACTGTCTAACTAGAATTCTAGTTATTAAACTTCCATCTAAACAAGGAAAAGGGAGAAGATACAAATGACCATATCAAGCAGGAGTGATTGCTATAGACATTTCATATATTAAAGGACAATAAGGGAATATTGCAAGCAACTTTACACCAATAAACCTAGTAATATAGCAGAAATGAACAAATTCCTTGAAAGACAAATTACCAAACCTGCAACAAGAAGAAACAGAAGAATTAAAGAGACTTATAACAATTAAAGGGGTCCAAGTGGTGCAAATGGTTAAGGGTGGGCTACTAATGGAAACATTTCGAGAGGTGCCTTGAAAAAAGGTCTGGTGATCTACTTTCAAAAGATCACAGCCATTGAAAACCCTATGGAGTGCTGCTGTATTCTGAAACACACGGGGTTGCCAAGAGTCAGAATCAACTCAATGGCAACTGGTTTTCTTGGTTTATAACAAACTATGTTCATAATTAAAAATACTCAATAGCCCTATAACAAAGAAATTGAATTTGTAACTAAAATTTCTCCCACATATGGTTTCACTGGTGAGACCTATAAAACGTTCTAAGAAGAAGTAATACTATTTTAAAACATATTCCTTCAGAAAACAGAGGATGAAAAAACACTTCCAAACTCATTATATGAGGCCAGCATTACCAAGACATAAAAAAGACAATTACATGAAGAAGAAAGACAAAAAAAAAACCAGCAAGGACGGTTCAAAGAATACTACAAAATACTGCTAACAAAAAGTGAAGAAGATCTAAACAAATGGAGAAATATTCCACATTCACAGATCATACAACTCCATTTTGTTTAGATGACAATTCTCCCAAAACTGATTATTCAACGTCATTACTATCAAAATTCTGGCAAGCTTATTAGTAGATGCTGATAAGCTAACTTAAATATTTAAAAGGAAATGCAAAGGATTGAAAATAACCAAATTAAGTTTGAAAAAAGATCAAAGTAGAAGGACATACACTACCTGACTTTCAAATTTTCTACAAAGCTATAGTAAAATGAAGACCCTAGTAATGGTTTAAGGATAAATGTACAAATCAATAGAACAGAAATGGAATGCCTAGAAATAAACCCTTAAATTTATGGTCAATTGATTTTTGCAAAAAGTGCCAAGGGAACTCAGCGTGCAAAAGAACAGTCTTTTCAACTAATGGTGCTGGGACAACTGGGTATCTATGTATGTGGGGAGAGGGAGAGGGAAAGAAGAGAATTTTGATCCTTGCACGCACACCACCTACCCACATGTAAGAGCTGAAACTGTAAAACTTCTCAAGACAGCACAGAAGAAAATCTTTGTGATCTTGGGTTAGGCAAAGATTTTTGTGACATGACACCAAAATCGTAACTGATGAGAGAAAAAAAATTGATAAAATAGACTTCATAAAAATGACAAACGTTTGTTCTTCACTGACATCATTAAGAAAATAAAAAGGCAAGTCCTAGACTGAGAGAAAATATTTGGAAATTACACATCTGATAAAGGAGCTGTACCCAAAACATGTGAAAACTCAATAGAAAGATAAACAACCCAATTAAAAAATGGACAACAGATCTGAATAGAATTTTCACTAAAGAAGAGATAAAGACGGGTAACAGGCTCACGAAAAGATACTCAACATCATTAGTTATGAAGGAAATGCAAACTAAAACCACAATGAGATAGCACTGCTTACCCAGTAGAATGTCGATAACCAGAAAGACCAAAAATATGATGCTAAATGAAAGAAACCAGACACAAAAGACTATATATGTTTCCATTTATAAGAAATGTCCAGAAAAGGCAAATTTATAGACACAAAGTAGATTAGTGGTTGCCTATAGCTACAGGGCAGGAATGAGTATTAACTGTAAATGGGCATGTGGATCCTGCTGGGGGATGAAAATGTTCTAAAACTGATTTATGGTTATACCACTCACTAAATTTACTAAAAATCACTAAATTGTACATTTGAATGGTTGAATTTCGTGATGTGTAAAATACACCTCAATAAAGCTGTTTAAAAGGAAAGAAAAAGAAACAAACTAAGACTTGCTACAAAATGGATGAACCTCAAAAGCATTGTGCTAAGTGAAGAATCCCTATACAAACGGTCACATGTTGTATTATTCCATGTAAATGCAATTTCCAGAGAAGAAAAATCTATGAAGAGAGGAAGCAGATCGGTAGTTGCCTGGGACTGGTGTTCCCAAACAAGAAACAAAGAGGGAGGGCATCTAAGATGGCAGCAGGGAAGGAGAAAACACAGGGAAAAGAGATGTTACAGAGGCAGAATTAACAGAACTTGAGAACTGAAAGGTCTATGGAGCAGCAAAGGGGAGTGTCTTAGTCATCTAGTGCTGCTCCAACAGAAATACCACAAGTGGATGGCTTCACAGTCCAGTAGGCTACAAGTCCAAATTCAGGGCATCAGCTCCAGGGGAATGCTTTCTCCATCGGCTCTGGAGGAAAGTCCATGTCATCAGTCTTCCTTTGGTCTGGGAGCTTCTCTGCGCAGGAACCTCAGGTCCAAAGGACGCGCTCTGCTCCCAGCACTGCTTTCTTGGTGGTATGAGGTTCCCAGGTATCTCTGCTCGCTTCTCTCTTTTATATCTCAAAAGAGATTGCATTAAGACACTAATCTTGTCAACCTCATCAATATAAACTCATCACAGTGATAGAATTTACAACACATGAGGAGATCACATATAATCTCATCATAGTGGTAGAGTTTACAACACATAAGGACATGACATCAGATAACACAATCATACAATACTGGGAATCATGACCTAGCCAAGTTGCTACACACATTTTTTGGGGGACACAATTCAATCCATGACAGGGAGGAAAGTGTCAGAGATGACTCCAGGGTATTAAGCCTGAGTGACTGCAGTGCCATTAACAGAAAGAAGGACACTGGAGGAGATTTTATTTATTTTTTATTGTAGTTTAGATGAAGGTTTACAGAACAAATAGTTTCTCATTGAACAGTTAGTACACATATTGTTTTATGACATGGGTTAACAACCCCACAACATGTCAACACTGTGAAGAAGGAGCAGATTTAATGGAGTTTAGTTTTGAGATACTAGAGTTTAAAAAAAGAAAAAAAAAAAGGAGTCCTGGTGGCGCAGTGGTTAAGCACTCAGCTGCTAACCGAAAGGTTGGCGGTTCGAACCCACCAGCCACTCTGCAGGAGAAAGATGTGGCAGTCAGCTTCCTTAATGATTACAGCCTTGGAAACCCTATGCAGTTCTACTCTGTCCTATACGGTTGCTATGAGTCGGAATTGACTTGACAGCAATAGGTAGAATTAAAAAGAACAATGGATACAAAATCAAAAGTCCTGGGTTCAGGCTATGGCTCTGTAACTCAGAGCTGAGATTAGATTAGATATATAACAATATTTTTTATAAAAATATATATATTAATATTTTACAAACATTTCATAAATACCCTCCTGTTTTCTCTGCAGTGGGTAAGTTTCCACTCATCAAGAGCAATCGCATCTATAAAACTTCCTGATTCTCCCAGGCATTTAGTTGCTCATTATCTATAATTAAATACTTAACATACAGTGTTGACCACACGTTAATGAATACTATATTTTCTTTCATTATCAGATCTGTCAGATCAGTTGTTACCTTAGAAAACATGATCATTGCATTCTCTTTATTACTGATTATCTGCCATACAGCTTCATTTACCTATCTTCTCTCTTCTACTAACCAGTGAGCTACATGAGAGTGTAGTTAGCTGATGAGATTAGCACTCCTAGTGCTAAAGGTGTTATTGAAATAAAATAACACCTATTAGAGGTCTTTTAATAAATTTGAAATAATCTAAAGAATAACACTCAAAACTGTTATGTAGTAAGGCTTCCCAATCCACACTGTTAACTTTTATTAGCTGTCACTTTTAACTTTTATTAGCTGTCACATAGAACACTTACATCAACCCAGTTAAAAAGTTTTACATTTATTTCCACTCTAATCTTTATTATTTCTTCCCTTTTGCTTGATTTGGTTTAGTTGGTTCTTCTTCTAGTTTCTTAAGGTTGAAGGTTAGTTATTGACTTCAAATTTTTCTTCTTTTTAAATACAGACTTTTATAGCTATAAATTTCCCTCTAAGCACTGCTGTGGCTGCATCTCTTAATTTTTGGTATGTTGTATTTTTGTTTTAATTCATCTCCAAGTATTTTCTAATTTCCCTTGTGATTTGTTTTTAACCCATTGGTTATTTAGGAGTATGCTATTTGATTTCACATATCTGTAAATTTTCCAAATTTCTTTTGTTATTGGTTCCTAATTTAATTCCACTGTGGTCAGAGAACATTCTTTGTATGATTTCAATTCTTTTAAATCTACTGAGGCTTGTTTTATGGCCTAGCATATGGGTCTATTCTGGAGAATGTTCCATGTATACTTGAGAAGAATATATAAGCTGATGTTGCTGGTTGGAGTATTCTATAGATGTCTGTACTACGTCTTTTAATAGCAAAATACTAAAATTCATTATAAAATATTGAGCTAATTTGGGTAATATAAATGTTCTTTAAAAATGAGTAACATGCGAAGATAAACCTGAAGCCAATAATATAGCTAAAACACGTGTTTAAGTATTATCAAGAAAACGTATACATACACAGTGTGTATAACATACACACACACACACTTTTACAAATATGTATTCCTATTCATCCTACAAAGAAGCCCTGGTGGCACAGTGGTTAAAGTGCTCAGTTGCCAACCGAAAGGCTAATGGTTCAAACCTGCCTGCTGCTCCATGGGAGAAACTTGTAGCAGCATGCTTCCGTAAAAGATTACAGCCTTGGAAACCCTATGGGGCAGTTAGACTCTGTCCTATAGGGTTACTTTGAGCTGGAATCGATTCAATGGCAATGGGTTTGTTTTTTTGGTTTACTTATCCTACAGTCTTTCCCTAATAATCTCAGTCAGTCCCATGACTTTTAATACTATATGATAATTACACAAATTTGCATTTCTGGCACTGACCCTCCCACTAAGCTTCAGATTCTTGTCTATGCCAACTCGACACCTCACTTGATGTCTAAAGGCAATACACTTAACATCACACAACCTTGGTTTTCTTCTCAAAGCTACTCCTCTTCCAGTCTTCTACGTTTCAGCGCATGGAAGTCCCAACAAATGAGCTGCTTAACCAAACCCGAGGAGTTATCCTTGACTCCTCTTTGTTTCTTCCTCCAAATTCAATCCGTCAACAAGGCCTACTAGCTTTAGATCCAAAATATACCTTGATTCCATCTACTTGTTTCTCTCTTCCATTACCATCATCTGAGCAAGAGTCTTGAATTCTCGTTTGGACCACGACAACAGCCTACTTTTTCTTCTTCCACTCTTTCCTCCCTACAATCCATCCTTCCAAAAACCGTGAAAAATTTTAGAAAATTAAATCATATCATTCTCCTGGTTAAAACCTTCTAATTGGCTTTCCATTACAAAGAAGGAAATCCATACTACCTTGCCATGGCTATATATACCTTAAATAAATTGAACCTGCCTGAACTTTTCTCCTACTATTCTCTCCTTCCTTCCCTAAGTTCCAGAACACTGGGCTCTTTGCATCCTTCAGATACCCTAAACTCATTCTGCTTCAGAACCTTTCCACTTACTGTTCCCTCTGCCTAGTCTGTGCTGCCAGCAGATCATCACACTTGGCTGCTTATTATTACTGAAGTCTCTGTTCAAATGTCATCTCTCCAGAGAGGCTTTTCCTGGCTACTCAGTCTAAAGTGCCCCCACCCACCGTCACGTGCCTCCTTTTACCTTCCCAATTTTTTAATAGCATTTATCATTATAATAAGCATTATGTTGTTGTTGTCAGCTGCCATCCAGTTGGCTGTGACTCATGGAGATCTTGTGTGTAATACAGTGAAATGCCGCCTGGTCCTTCATGCCATCTTCGTGATCGTTCGTATGTCTGAGTCCACTGTGTGGCTACTGTGTCAGTCCGTCTCATTCAGGTTTTTCCTAGTTTTTGCTGAGCTTCTACTTTACCAAACATGATGTCGTTTTCTAGCAATCGGTCTCTCCTGATGACATGTCCAAAGTAAGCAAGCCGAAGTCTCCCCATCCTCACTTGTAAGGAAACTGTGGTTGTATTTCTTCTAGGACTGACTGCACTTCTCACAGTACACTGTATATTCAATATTCATCGCCAACACCACAATTCAAATCAATCAATTCTTCTTTTTCTTCCTTCTTAATTGTCCAGATTTTGCACGCATTAGACGCAACTGAAAAGATCATGGTTTGTGTCTGACGCACCTTAATCATCAAAATGACATCTTCTAAAACTTTAAAGAGGTCTTCTGCAGCGATTTTCTCAATGTAATACACTGTTTGATATCTTGACTGCTGCTTCTGTGGCACTGATTGTTGACCAAAGTAGAAAGAAATTATTGATAATTTCAACCTTTTCTTCATTTATCATGATGCTTATCGGTCCAGCTGTGAGAACTTTTGTTTTCTTCATGTTCAGGTGTAATACATATCGAAGGCTGCAGTTTGATCTTCATCAATAAGCGCTTCAAATCATCTTCAATTTCAGCAAACAAGGTTGTGGCATCTGCATAGCGCAGGTTGTTAATGAGTCTTCCTTCAATCCTGACACCCCGTTCTTCTTCATATAGTCCAGCTTCTCAGATTATTTGCTCAGCATACAGACTGAATAAATATGGTAAAAAGATACAACCCTGCTACACACCTTTTCCAATTTTAAACCATACAGTATCCCTTTGTTCTGTTACAACAATTGCCTCTTGATCCATGTACAGGTTTCTCCATGAGCTCAATAAAGTGTTCTGGAATTCCCATTCTTCATAATATATGTGATTTGTTATAATCCACACAGTTGAACACTTTCACATAATCGACAAAACTCAGGTAACCATTTTTCTGGTATATTTTGCTTTCAGCCAAGATCCATCTGATATCAACAATAATATTCCTCCTTCTATACCCTCTTCGGAATCTGGGTTAAACTTTGGGCAGTTCCCTGGAGATGTACAGCTGCAGTTGTTTTTGAAGTATCTTCAAGAAAATTTTGCTAGCATGTGACATTAATGACACTGTTCAATAATTTCCACATTCCTTTTGATTGCTTTTCTTTGGAATGGGCACAAATATGGAGCTCTTCCAATCAGTTGGCCAGGTAGCTGTTTTACTATCTAACTCACCCAATAAAAGGTACGTTTCATGACAACAGAGATCTTAATATCTTGTTTATCACTGTATGTCCAGGGCCTAGCACAGTGGTAAAGAGCAGGTGCTCTGAAAAAATATATTAACTAAATACGTACAGGGAGCCCTGGTGGCACAGTGGTTAAAGCACTCGGCTGCCAACCAAAAGGTTAGCCATTTGAGCCCACCAGCCACTCCGCAGGAGGAAGATGTGGTAGTCTGCTTCCATAAAGATTATAGCCTTGGAAACCCTATTGGGTAGTTCTACTCTTCCCTATAGGGTTGCTATGAGTTGGAATCAACTCAATGCAGTAGGGGTTTAAGTACATACGTATACATATACATGTAAGTACATATGTATACATATATGTATGTATGTATATATATCTATTCTTGAGATGGTCTCTAAATTCAGGTGGGATACACTCAAGGTCGTATTTTGGCTCTCGTGGACTTGTTCTAATTTTCTTCAGTTTCAACCTGAACTTGCATATGAGCAACTGATGGTCTGTTCCGCATCGGTCCCTGGCCTTGTTGACTGATGATATTGAGCTTTTCCACTGTCTCTTTCCACAGATGTAGTCGATTTGGTTCCCGTTTATTCCATGTGGCGAGGTCACCGTTTATGTTGGTGAAAAAAGGTATTTGCAATGAAGAAGTCACTGGTCTTGCAAAATTCTATCATGCGATCTCCGGCATAGTTTCTATCACCAAGGCCATATTTTCCAACCAGCAATCCTTCTTCTTTGTTTCCAACTTTTGCATTCCAATCACCAGTAATTATCAATGCATCCTGACTGCATGTTCGATCAATTTCTGACTGCAGAAGCTGGTAAAAATCTTCAGTTTCTTCAACTTTGGCCTTAGTGGTTGGAGCGTCAATTTCAGTAATAGTCGTATTAACTGTCTTCCTTGTAGGCGTATGGATATTATCCTGACAGTGTTGAACTTTAGGATAGATCTTGAAATGTTCTTTTTGACGATGAATGCAATGCCATTCCTCTTCAAGTTGTCATTCCTGGCATAGTAGACCATATGATGGTCTGATTCAAAATTGCCAATACCAGTCCATTTCAGCTCACTAATGCCTAGGATATCAATGTTTATGTGTTCCATTTCATTTTTCATTTCCAATTTTCCTAGATTCATACTTCATACATTCCACGTTCCAATTATTAATGGATGTTTACAGCTGTGTCCTCTCATTTTGAGTCATGCCACATCAGCAAATGAAGGTCCCAAAAGCTTGACTCCATCCACGTCATTAAGGTTGACCCTACTCTGAGGAGACAGCTCTTCCCCAGTCACTGCAGGAATGCCCCCTCTTCCAACCTGGGGAGCTCATCTTCCGGGACTGTATCAGACAATGTTCCGCTGCTATTCATATGGTTTTCACTGGCTAATTCTTTTCAGAAGCAGACTGCTGGGTCCTTCTTCCTAGTCTGTCTTAGTCTGGAAGCTCAGCTGAAACCTGTCCACCATGGGTGACCCTGCTAATATCTGAATACCAGTGGCATAGCTTCCAGCATCACAGCAACACACAAGCCTCCACAGTACGACTAACTGACAGATACGTGGGGGTCATTAAAAAGACAGGAAAGAAAGAAAAGACCAAAATAGATGTCAGAAGAGACTCTGAAACTTGCTCTTGAACGTCAAGTAGCTAAAGCAAAAGGAAGAAATGATGAAGTAAAAGAACTGAACAAAAGATTTCAAAGGGCTGCTGGAGAAGACAAAGTAAAGTATTATAATGACACATGCAAAGAGCTGGAGATAGAAAACCAAAAGGGGAGAATGTGCTCGGCATTTCTCAAGCTGAAAGAACTGAAGACAAAATACAAGCCTCAAGTTTCAATAGTGAAGGATTCTATGGGGAAAATATTAAACGACACAGGAAGCAACAAAAGAAAATGGAAGGAACACAAAGAGTCATTGTACCAACATGAATTAGTGACGTTCAGCCATTTCAGGAGGTAGCATACGAATAGGAACCGATGGTACAAGCTGCATGGAAGGCACTGGCAAAAAACAAGGCTCCAGGAATTGACGGAACATCAATTGAGATGTTTCAACAAACAGATGCAGCACTGGAAGTGCTCACTCATCTATGCCAAGAAATGTGGAAGACAGCTACCTGGCCAACCAACTGGAACAGATCCATATTTATGCCTATTCCCAAGAAAGGTGATTAACCAAATGGCAGAAATTATCAAACAATATCATTAATATTACAAGAAAGTGAAATTTTGCTGAAAATCATTCAAAAGTGGCTGCAGCAGTATATCGACAGGGAACTGCCAGAAATTCAAGCCAGGTTTAGAAGAGGATGTGGAACCAGGGGTATCACTGCTGATGTCAGATGGATCCTGGCTGAAAGCAGAGAATACCAGAAACATGTTTACCTATGTTTTACTGACTGTGCTAAGGCATTCGACTGTGTGGATCATAACAAATTATGGATAACCTTGTGAAAAACAGGAATTCCAGAACACTTAGTTGTGCTCATGAGGATCCTGTAAATAGATCAAGAGGCAGTCCTTCGAACAGAACAAAGGGATACTGGGTGGTTTAAAGTCAGGAAAGGTAGGCATCAGGGTTGTATCCTTTCACCACACCTATTCAATCTGTATGCTGAGCAAATAATCCGAGAAGCTAGACTATATGAAGAAGAATGGGGCATCAGGATTGGAGGAAGACTCATTAACAACTTGCATTATGCAGATGACAGAACCTTACTTGCTGAAAGTGAAGAGGACTTGAAGCACTTGCTGATGAAGATCAAAGACCACAGCCTTCAGTGTGGATTACACTTCAACATAAAGAAAACAAAAATCCTCACAACTGGATCAATAAGCAACATCATGATAAACGGAGAAAATACTGAAGTTGTCAAGGATTTCATTTTCCTTGGATCCACAATCAACACGCATGGAAGCAGCAATCAAGAAATCAAAAGATGCATTACATTTGGCATATCTGCTGAAAAAGATCTCTTTAAAATGTTCAAAAGCAAAGATGTCACCCTGAAGACTAAGGTGTGCCTGATCCAAGCTATGGTATTTTCAATTGCATCCTATGCATGCGAAAGCTGGACAATGAATAACGAAGACCTAAGAAGAATTCATGCCTTTGAATTGTGGTGTTGGCGAAGAATACTGAGTATACCATGGACTGCCAAAGAAAGAGAACAAATCTGCCTTGGAAGAAGTACAACCAGAACACTCCTTACAAGTAAGGATGGCGAGACTACATCTTACACACTTTGGACACGCTGTCGGGAAGGATCAGTCCCTGGAGAAGGACATCATGCTTGGTAAAGTACAGGGTCAGCGAAAAAGAGCAAGACCCTCAACGAGATGGACTGACACACTGGCTGCAACAATGGGCTCAAACAGAACAACGATTGCGAGGATGGTGCAGGACTGGGCAGCGTTTCATTCTGTGGTACACAGGGTCACCATGAGTTGGAATCGACTCGACGGCACCTAACAACATGTGTATATACATACACACACACATACCCCTATCTTACCCTAAATAAAAACATTTCTTACCTCTTGAAAGGTTTAAAAAATCTGCAAGGGGTTCTTATTTAGTATTTTATAAATGCCATACAGTTGTGCACCACATAATGTCTGTTTGGGCAACATCCAACCATGTGTAAGTCCATGGTCGTTATTTATTTATTTTTTTAAAAAAATTTGATTCTTTATTAGAACTCTTTAAATTTGTGTTTGCAAACGTTTAACACAGGAAAGGAAAAAACTCCATCCCATCATTCCTAACCCAGTGGGTAGAAGCAGGACGTACAAGAACAGGGTTTGGACAGGGCTTCCACTTTAACCTCTGCATGGCTCCCACCCGGGTGCAGGAACTACCTTCACAGCTTGGTAACTCAGACCTGCGCAGTATCCAGAGCCTGCTGAGTGCCAGCCTCCCGGGGCAGTGTCTGGCGCCTGCTGGGGGCCAGCTTCTGGGGCAGGGCCCTTCTCTGAGCCTTGCACCCAGCATATGCAGTGATACCCGGTCAAGCTCATGATCATCTTGGCTATGTCCTTCTGGTAATAAAGCTGCCCAAATATCTAGATCTCGGTCAACCGACTCACGCAGAGAAGGGTCTGTGACACGCACCCAACGCACAGGATGTGCTCTTCCCCTGGACGGAAGAAAGCATCCACCAGCTACAACTCGAGGTGAACTCTGTATGGCATATCATATGGTGTCTGCACAACATCCAAATCACGTAACGTCCTACTTCACAGAACATATCGTGGATGTTTAGAGATGCATGACTGTATTTTGTAATTTATACCAAGCTCTCAATGAAGAAAAAAATGAGTAATCCTCCAAAGTCATCTCGGGTACTTAAAAAGATAGCAGGTGACCTTATCTAGGAAGTATGTCGTCACTTGTACTCTGGCACCCAGAAGAGGGTCTGGCACATAGTCATCACGCAATAATTAACGAGTGACAGACAAAGAATGAGACTCTTGAGAGTTGAGACAGCAAATGCTCTGGGTATGCGGAGTAGTGGGTGGAATGGAAGCACAATGTCAACCCCTCCACCCCAATTACTGCTTTCGTAGGTCCTCAGAGCACTCTTGAATATATCCTGACAAAAAACTGAGTCTCCTGAGGGCAGAGAATGTATCTTTTTTATTTTGTATTCCTTGTAAGTCTAGAGGAGACCTGGTGGCATAGTTGTTAAGAGTTCGGCTGCTAACCAAAAGGTCAGCAGTTCAAATCCACCAGCCGCTCCCTGAAAACCCTATGGGGCAGTTCTCCTCTGTCCTATAGGGTCACTATGAGTCAGAACCGATTCGACGGCACCGAACAACAACAAACAAATAGGTCTAGAACTGGCAGACAGAAGGTGTTCAATAATTGTGTGAACTGAATGCAAGAGTGTCAAATTTCTTCAGCTGTAAAAAGGGGGAACAAGATTACCTACTTCACGGGCTACTGTCAGGCAAAAAAGGAAAGGAGGAAGAGAGGGAGGACTAAGTGAAAGAAAAAAGAAGAAAAACACCCCATAATGTCCTCTTTCTCAGCTATTGGGTTAAAAAGTATGTTGTTGTGTAACGTCGAATCAATTCTGACCCATAGCGACACCACAGGACAGAGGAGAACTGCCCCATAGGATTTCCAAGGCTGTAACCCTGGTGGCGTAGTGGTGAAGAGCTACAGCTACTAACCAAAACGTCAGCAGTTCGAATCCAACAGATGTTCCTTGGAAACCCTATGGGGCAATTCTACTCTGTCCTACAGGGTCGCTATGAGTTGGAATTGACTCGACAGCAATGGGTTTGGTTTTGGTTGAATCTTTATGGAAGCAGACTACATCTTTTTCCTGCAGAGCAGCTGGTGGGTTCGAACAGCTGACCTTTCGGTTAGCAGCTCAGTGCTTTAACCACTGCACCACCAGGGCCTCTAAAAAGGTACAGAATTAATCAAGTTATTTCTCCTATGAACTACTCCTATTTATTCATGCACCTAGAGGCTAATAAGATATCACATAACCATTTTAGCACCAGATGCTAAAAAAAGTCAGCCTGACGATTTATAAATAGGAAGACCCAAACCTGAATAAGAGAAGCTCCAAAGCCACTGTTGGGAAAGAAGACTAGCTGTACTGACACTTTGGGGAATCTAACAGCACAGAGCCACTGAACCTAGAGCCTAAGGACTATCCTGTCAGCAGAGATTTCAGGAAAGAAATGAGCACTATTCCAGCAGCCCCAGCAGCTGCAAGCTCCTTCCTTCACACGTTTAAGACAAGACCTAAGTAACTACAATCTAAATTTAGACTATTATCGTTGCCTTAATTCCTAAATACTAGCCAGCCAAATATGAAAAGTATGTTTCAACAAAAACTAACCCATTAAGCATCTTAAAAGCTTTTCTTTAAACAAGTTCTTATAGTTTTTACAGATACAATCTAAATGTAAACTTCTGTTGTTGTTGCTTTACTGCCTAAAGGCTAGCGACCCAGATAGGAAAAGGATGCTACAGCAACAAAAACGAGCTCATCAAACATCTAAGAACTTTTCTTTAAACAAAGTCTCACAGAGTTATCAGAACAGAAAAGTAATCCTCTACTATGATTAAACGCTTAAGTGATCTTTTCAACAAAGGCCAGTAAATTTCAAAAACATTTGATTATCTCCAATTGCGATTGTATTGTGGATGAGTTATAGGAAAGTATTTAGAAATGGCTTATCACCATTTCCTTAAAATTGCGTTATATTTAAAATCAACATTTACTTAAGAATAATGTGTTTTATGTAGTAGTGAAAGTCTTATTACAAACGAACTCCAAAAGTGGTTATTTTACTTACCAAAATGCAGTCCACTTTAGATTGTACAGTTTTGCTAAAAGAAAAAAAAAGTTAAGTTAATAAGAATGAAAAGTTATACTGAAATATATTTGAAATATTCTAAAATACACATAGTAATTAGTTTTCCCTTCTTCCCTACTATAAAAATAATAAGGAAAACTCTTTATTAAGATTAGGCATTGTACCCTACAACTGCATCTTTCACAAAGCAAAACAAACATCTATTTCCCATTTGCTGTACTAAAAATTAAATCCTGAAGTATGATCAAAGTATTTTCTGACTTCACTGCTATAGTCAACCTACCGTTGTTACACTATAATATCACTAAAACAGATGGTTTGAATAAACAATTAAGTTTTTAACAGTATGTGAGTGCTGATGTATTTTATTATACTGAGAAAGAGGGCACAGAGTTTACAATCCATTATAATTCTTACTGTCAGCTTGCCACTCTGGATGATGATTTGCTTAACATTTAAAAGCCATCATGATGGAATATAATTTGTAGCTCTAAAGACTTGACAAAGTAGATTCTCCTCCCTCACCCCTACCCTGCCCCATGTACACACCCTCCGCTCCTGTAACAGGAACCCTACATACAAAATAATAGAGACTAATTAATATTAATTTACTTGGTAATAAATCAGAAAGGGGAGAAATCAATTTAAAAATAATTAACACAAAGCCATTCTACACCGATTTAAATGAACTTCTAAGTATAAGTGAACAGTGAAAACAACACAAATGACACCAGTATAAAATAATTTCACTGAAAGTCATTTGGATTTTGTTACAACCACAGGAACATGCAAACGCAATGAAATGCAAAATGCCCAGAGACAGTTCACATACAATCTTTAGAAGATGTTACAAACCAAATTATCTTCCCACAAAGGTCCCAGGGACAAATAAATGTAAAGGAAAGGCAGTTATCTGCCTTTCACAGCCACACCTCTAAGCTACAGAGAAAGTAAAAGTCAACATTTACACCTCATTTCAGTTAATACAATCATTAACCTCAAAACTGTACACCTAAACCTAGATTCCAACTTTCATGTTTTAAACAACAATCTACAACTGGATTAAGTTCAACTGCAAAGTTCAGAATGACTAAAAGGAACAAGAAAAGAAATCGGCACCGCTAGGTAAAACAAAGAAAGAAAAAACCAAACCCATTGCCATCCAGGCAATTCCAACTCATAGTGACCCTACAGGATAGAGTAGAACTGCCCCATAGGGTTTCCAAGGAGCAGCTGGTGGATTTGAACTGCCAGCCTTTTGGTTAGCAGCCATAGCTCTTAACCACTTCACCACCAGGGCTCCACCTCTAGGTAAAGGGGACTAAAACCCCCTTCCCGGAATCGACAGAAGATTTTCAGGGGGTTTTAATCTCCATTTGTGGTCACTCGTATAGCTTATGGTTGGCAGCTAACGTGTGCTATTTCTCTTTTCTCGACAACCCTGCAGTTTGCCAAGATAGCAGTATTCTTATTCTATCCATTAAGAACTGCTGCCAAAAGGTAATATATCCAGAATCCAACCATTTCTCACCACCTTGGTCTAAACCACAATCAAGCTCTGCTGCTATCTTTACTCCCCACCCCTGCCATGGGCTGTTCTCAACAAAACAGCCAGAGTGATCTTTTTCAAAATGTAGGTACAAAGCCTTTACCTTGGCCGACAAAGCTCTGCATTATCCAGTCCCCTGCTATCTTTCTGAGTTCGCCTCCTACTAATCTACTCCTCATCCACTCAGCTACAGCCACACTGGCCTCTATGCTGGTTTTCAAAGAACAGGGTCTTCGTGCTGGCTTTTTCCACCAGCCTCTAACTCTTCTCGTGTTCCTCACTTCCTTTACAGACAGTTCTTCCCTGACTCTCCCATATGAAATACTCCCAATCACTCGCTATTGCTCTTACACTCCGTTATTTTTCATCATCGCACTTACCACCAACCATATTATATTTTTATTAATTTGTTTACCGGCTATCTTCCTTGACTAGAATTTAAACTCCATGAGAGCAGGCTTTGTCTGTTTTGCTCACTGCTGTATTATCATCTGGTACATATTAGGTGTTCAATAAAATCTGTTGAATGAATAAATGACAAAAAATACATTCAGTCCTCCATATGAAGAAAATTCTCTGGAAAGACTGGAACCATTTATGAAAAGGGTGTTTAGAGAAATTAACATGAAAGTGAAATTGTGATTTTATAAATTACAGATCTCAATATACTCCCCTTCTACCAGCAGCTGACTGCTCTATGTGATCTCTAAAAAGGATAGTTGTGATTACCCATCACAACCACCCAACCTGGGAAATCTCTAAACACTGCATGTCAAAAAAAGCCTTTTAAAGAATATAATTATAATGTAAAATCAAAGAACTTCTGAGCTACATAAGAACTTTGGCAATTACTTAATACAACCCCTTGACTATTTTTACTTCATCCTTAAAACAAAACAGAACGATACAGATGAAGTTTAAGTCCCCTTTGCTCTGTCCAGCCTCATTCTCCTCCCTAACGTCCCAAAGACAACCACCATCATTAATGCATAACCTGCCCAGTTGGTATTTCCATAAAACATACAAATATCTATAAGCAACATATACTGCTGCTCTGTGAGGGTTTTAAATGTTTATATAAATGCCATTACATTGAACATATTCTGCAATGTTTTCACTCAATATTGTTTCTGAGATCCATCCATGTTGATACACTTGGGTGAAGTTCATTTACCGCTAAAAAGTATTTTATCGAATGAATATATCAAATTTATTTAGCCATTCCTTTGCTTAAAGACAATTACGTAATTTCTGTTTTTTCCACAAACAATGCTGCAAAAAATGTCTTTGTATATACTACCTAGTATACACATGCAAGAATTCTCTATCAAATAAATATAGAAGTGGATTTTCTGGGGTTTCTGAATGCACCTTTCTGATTCTATTATATATTACCAAAATCCTCTCCAAAGAACTTGTATCGATTTATTCTTCCATTGGCAGCATATGATAGTTCCTATTTTCCCACAACCTTGTACAGACACACACGCACGCGTGCACCCATGCACACAATGTGTGATTCTAATGGACATGGAATGGTATTTCAGTTTTTAAAAAACTGTCACTTTCTCAATTACTAGCACTGTTGGGTACCTTTTCACCTGTTTATTTGCCATGTGGGTTTGCTCCTCTGTAAACTGTTCGTTCGTATCCTTTGCCTGTTTTTACCCGGAGTTGACTATTTCTTATAAATTGTAGTAGTTCTTTATATGTTCTGCATACTAATCCTTTGTTACACATACTTATCTTAAAGATTAATATCTTTTGTCTTACTAAAACTAAATTTTTGATTTAGTCAAATTTATCCATCTTTTAAATGATTTGTGTTTTTTCTGTCTTGTTTAAGAAATTCTATCTAGCTCAGACCATAAAAAACTTTCTGTATTTTATTCTAAAAGTTTCGAAGTTAGCTTTTCAGATTTTGATCTTTATTCTAACTGAAATTTATTCTTGGGTATGGTATGATGATATACATATATACTTTTATCGCTATATGGCAAGCCAATTGTTCCCCGTTTTCTTATGTCACGTTTCCATCAATGCTTGAATCTGTTTTTGGTTTTCTTCTCTATTTTATTATTATTCTACTTGTGTATCCTTGAGTCAACGCCACACTTTGAATTTATAACTGCTTTAAGAATTAGGTCTAATCACCTGATTGTGTGAGTATTTTCTCTCCCTAGACTTCTTCAGAATAGTCTTGATCATTCTTGAACATTTACCCTTGGAAGTGAATTTTTAAATCAGTTTTTCCAGTTCCATAAAAGTCCTGCTTAGATTTATATTGGATTGTACTGACGTTATAGCTTGAACTGGGGGAGACCAGACATGTTGACTTGTAATTTGGATTCATTTTTGTCTGTACTTCAAAATGTCTTATAATTTTATCTATAAATAAATCTTTTCATAGTTCTAGGTAGATTATAGATGATATTGTGAATCGTGTCTTTTCTTACACATTTTCTAACCGGTTTTTGATGATATGTAAAACAACTATTGGTTTTCTAACTTATTCTTGATTGCAAAAAGTGTAGGAAGGAACAAGAATACCTGCTATCACTGCTACTCCTCACTGTTATACTGGAGGTTTTGGCCAAAGTAATCAGGTAAGAAGAATGCTGATGACATGTTTTTTGGTAAATGCCCTTTATCATTCTAAACATTTTCATTAGTCCTAGGTTTGAGATGATTTTCAGGGCTTTTGCTCTTCTGTTCCCTCTGCCAGGAATACCCTTCAAAAGCGCCCGCATGGCTTGCTCCCTTGCTTTATATGGCTCCTGGTTCAAACGCTATCTCCTCACAGACCCTCCCTGACCATGTTTAAGTAACACTTCTTGTCACTAGCTCCTTTATCCTGCATTATCTTTATAGTAATTACTACTGCTTAGTATTATCAGTTTGTCTGACTCCCCCACTAGAATGCTAAGCTTATAAGGCAAGAAGTTGATATGGCTTGTTTGCTGACAAAGAAGTCTGTTTCTGTCTCTTTTTTTAAAAAAAAACAAAAACAAAAAAAACTAGCTTTGAGATTTCTTGATCCAACTCTTTTTTGGTTTTTGTATTGTTTTGTATCTCATCAATTTCTATTTTCGTTTTTTTCTTCTACGTTATTTCTGTTTATGCTGCTATTTTAAAGTTGAAAGAACACATTTATTTCCATACTTCTTTGTTTTTAATAAACACACTCAAGAAAGACTATAACTTTCTATTCCTGGAAATGTTCCCTAGACTGATGACACCCTACAAGAATGCTATGTAATGTGAGGAAATAATATTTAATTGTAATTTGTTTTTTAGTTCTCAATGTATGTAAACATATGTGTGTGTTGTGTGTTTTAACAATATCTTTGCTGCCAATCAATTATTTTCATTTCCGCCAGAGAACGTCATTTTCATGATGAAAACTTCCTTCCTTTGGGTACTAGTTCAAGCCTGCTAATTTTGCAGTTCAAATCTTTTATTGCTTACTTTGCTTCTGTTTTACCAATTTCTTTCTGTAAGAGATGTTAAATATTTGACAATAACTGTGCATTTATTAATTTCTCATAATTCTGTCCTTTTTACTTCCTTTATAAACTCAAAGACTACACTGTCGGGTTTGTATCATCCACTGCCATCAAGAAGATTCTGACTCACGGCAACTCTACAGGAGAGAGTAGAACTGCCCCACAGGGTGTCCAAGGCTGTAAGTCTTTACACGAGCAGACTGCCACATCTTTCTCCTGCAGAGCGGCTGGTGGGTTCAAACCTCAGACCTTTCATTAGCAGGCGAGAGCTCAGCCACTGCACCACCAGGGCTCCTCTGGGTTTATATAAGACTATCATTTTTATATTTTTTGGCAGATTATTCCTTTTATCATTATCTACTGTTCTTTATCCTTATTAATGCCATTTTACCTTAAACTCTACTTTGTGTTACATTAATTCCATTAAGCCATCTTTTTTGTGGTTGCTTCCTGTTATCTATTGTTGACGAGAAGCGTGCTGTCAGTCCCCCTCAAGATGCATCATTTCCTCATGTGATTTACGATGTGAAGTGAGGACTGTTTCCTAGTAAACTCCTATATACTCTGGGTTGGCATTGTTTCCTCTTGTGATTTGTAATTTGTTTACAGTATGAGTTCGCCTTTAGCAAAGACTATTTTTTAGAAAAGTTCTATGTACATCCGAGGTTATGAGTCACTAAGGGTTTTACTAATTCTGAATCCATTTTTATACTAATTTATCGGCTCAAAAAATTTTTTCTAAAATTTTAAGTTGTCTAATTATTGATAAACTGTTTATTTGATGTGCAATAAACACATGGTTTCACTGATTTTTAAAAATCATTGCTTCTGTAAAAATTTTAATAATATGGTAGTGTTAATATGGTATTTTGGCATTGCATAAAACAACAAAATATCAGTATCATAATTTTGCTATGGTATGATAACTATTTATGGAACATGCTAATCACTCATGTTCTAAATCTTCCTGTTCAAACTTTGCGTTATCAAGCCGGATCACCAGAATATTCTAAAGTAAATCCTAGACCAATGGAGTAGGGGAAAGAGGAAAACACACCAACCAGAAGAGCATATAAAAAGTAATTGAAGAGCGATGTCTGAGAAAGCACGAACTACAAGGGAAGCTTGATAGAACTTCCTCAAGCTGGTGGAATACACAAAAAAGACAGAGTAAATTTTAGGAAGCCCACGTTTAAAATTAAAACCTCAGCCTAAGCCTACTTTACCTCACAGAACACTTCACAGAAAAATCATGTAATGTCTCCCTTTCTCTAGTCTTACATATGATACAGAAATGACAAAAAAATCAGTAGTCATATACATATGATGTAATACAGAGCAAGTTTCAACAGTATGCCTGAAAGAACACTTACGACACCTTGCTTGCTAGAAACGTTTCAGACTCTGTTTCCCCCATTTTAACAAACAGCTCGTAAATTATCTGTTTACTGCAGATCATATTGAGACTGCTCCTCGTCCGTTCCAATGTCAGGCTCAGTATTACTTCTGTATTTATTTGGAATCTCTAAGTCTGAACTCAGAGTGACTCATAATCTCATACACTTGATTCAAAATTCTTGTGCTGCAGCAACAGAGAAATCTGTGAATACTAGATACCAGATTTTACCCAAGGAAAATCTGAGGTTGGGAGGTACAATGTAAAAACATCAACTATAAGAAGCTCTCAAATTCTAGCCAGGAAAAATCAAACTTCCTCTTAAGTAAAATAAGCTTACAAATATACTGGCGCACCCCTTTTGCAGATTATGACTCAGCTCACAGTGCATCATAGTAAAACATACTTTTACCTTATACTTGCCCATAATTAATGTGTTTATTTTAGTCTGCTCAAATGAGAACATTAAACAAAATTTTGGATTTCTCTTTTTTCCCTTACAATCACAGTTGTTGTGTACTATTGAGTCAATTCTGACTCATAATGACCCTATAGGACGAGCAGAACTGTCCCATAGGGTTTCCTAGGCTGTAAATCTTTATGGGAACAGATTGTCAGGTTTTTTCTCCCATGGAGCCGCTAGTGGATTCGAACTGCTCACCTTTTGTTTAGCAGTCGAGTGCTTAACCATTGAGCTCCTTATGGCAATATTAGCTAATTCTATAAAAGTTGAAAGACTTAGAAAAATATAAAGGAAACAGAAACCACCTCAAATCCCACCATCCAGACATTCTGATTCATTTACTTTGTCTTCTTAAAAATAATTGGGGACTACTGGCAAGGATGTAGAGAAAAACAGGAACTTTTGTACATTGCTGATGAAAACTGGCTGCTGTGGAAAACCATATGGCAGTTCCTCAAAAAGTGAAACACAGAACTACCATGTGACCTAGCAATTCCACTCCTGGGTAGATGCCCAGAAGAACTGGAAACAGGTATTCAAACAAAAACTTGTCCACAAATGTTCATAACAGCACTGTTCACAATAGGCCAAAGGTGAAAACAACCAAATGTCTATCAGCCGATGAAAGGATAAACAAAACGTGGTAAACTCATTTACAACAGAATATTATTCAGCCATAAGAAGGAATGAAGTAGGGATACATGTTACTACATGGATGAACCTCTAAAACACTATGCTAAGTGAAGGAAGGCAGCCACAAAAGGCCATCAGTTGTAGGATTCCATGTACAGTAGTCCCCCCTTATCTGCAGTTTCAGTTCCCCACAGTCAGCCGCGGTCTGAAAATATTAAATGAGTGCGTTATGAAATCTTGCACATCCCTCTCTGTTCCACCCCGGGTACCACATGTAATTTTTATTACAGTCTATCGTTGTAACTGTTCTATTTTATTATTAGTTATTGTTGTCAATCTCTTATTGTGCCAAATTTAGGAATTAAACTTTATCATAGGTGTGTATGTATAGAACAAAAGAGCATCTACAGGGTTCAGTACTATCTGTGGTTTCAGGCATCCATGGGGGTCTTGGAATATATCCCTCATGGGTAAGGGGGGACTACTGTACAAGAAATATCCAAAATAGGTAAATACATAGAGAAAGAAAGCAGACTGGTAGCACCAGGGGCTGGTTGGGGGGGCAGGGCCTGGGAATGAAGAACGGCTGCTGAATGAGCACAGGGCTTCCTTTTGGGAACTAGACAGAGGTGATGGTTGCACAACACTGTGAATGTACTAAATGCCACTGAATTACGTGGTTAATTTTATGTTATATACATTTTACCTCAATAAAAATGTATAGTAATTAGGATCAAAAAACTAAGAAAAACCTCATCTGGGTACTACTTGTGCCTAATGAACAAACAGTATCCAAAGTACCAATTCCATTTCTTTTTATAGCCCAAATTGCTTTTAAAACAGCTACTGTTGACAATTTTTGCCTGCTCTTATTAATCTTTAAAGTACCTGCTTTGTAAGAAAATCAACCTGTATGCCAAAGCTTCTCAATGGGGCAATGACATTTTAGATGTCATCCTTCTTTACTGTACAGGTGTTCCTATGCATTACGGGATGTTTGCTGTCACTGCATGCTGCCCACTAAACGCCAGTAGTGCCTTCTCAGACATTCTGACAATCAAAAGATGCTTCCTATATTTCCAGATGCTACTAGTTGAGAGCCACTGCTCTCGACTGTCGACAACAAAGTAATTTTATGTGCTATGTGCTGAGTGATGTATAAGACGTTCCCGACTATAAGCCACACAATGCTCTACAAATGAGTCATTTCAAAAGTTCATTTTAGGCACGAAAAGTGAACTTCCTGCTTTTCACAAAGGATGTTACCAACGTTTGTTAACTTTTTTGCAAAACTCATTTAGTGTTGTTATTCTGAGCATAAAAACCAATCTCAAGCAGAAGATTTAACTTCATCACTAAGTAACTTTTGTTTACTTTTTTCTCCAAGGAATACTACACCTCTCCGACACTTTTTGTGAAGATTAAACAAGACGATTTACATAAAAATCATTTCACGACAACAAGCATGTAATAGGTTCATTTTACATATTAGAAAACTGAGGATCATTAAGGTTAAATGGCTTGTGCAAGGTCACACAGTGATTTTTATTTGGCCCCATTATCCAGTAAAAACGCTACTATTATACCTGGTATTCATACCTCTATTTTACACTGGGATTTTAATTAAGAACATTTTATGCCCTAGTCTCACCATTTTGGAACTTCCTTTCCCATAAAAATATGAGGTACTGCCAGTAAGTGAGCTGAATGAAGGCTCTGGCGAGCTCCCAAGTCATACACTCTTTGCTGAGCTTCAATGCCCTCTAGTGCTGACCGCGCAGCAGCAGCCTTGGGTTCCACACCCAGGCAAACTGACATGGCACACAGAACTACGTGAAGTAATGACACAGGAGGCAGGTGTGTGCACAGAACACACATCTTCAAGGACGACTCTTCTCTGGGAGATGAGATTTTGAAAGGTTTTACTTTCTGTTTAAACTTTTAAAAAAGCTTTTTACACTTTTTAATTGTTTGAATTTTTTAAACAAAACAGAATAACTTTTAAAAACAAACAAAAACACGGAGCAGGACAGTCATGTGGATAGTCCAATGAGGAAAACCACTATTCTTCCCCTACTGCATACTTTCAGAGAAAGTTATACAACTGTGCAGTTCAGTAACTTCTTCCATTACACTATGAGAACGCTAGCTCAGAGCTAAGGCAGATCTCTAGACTGAAAACACAATGGAGCTAAAGGTAAGTGACACTGTTTTCTTTGGGTATGCCACAGATGTCACCAGTAGGTGATGTGCTATGTATGCGCAAGTCTTTTAAAATTGAAAAGCATTATACCAGTGCGTGGTGTTCATTATTAGACGCCTAATAGAAGTTCAAAAAGAAGACAATCAAACTAGGAATGGCTGCAGAAGACTGAGGCTAAAATGAGACTTTCTCTGAGATGGCAGATTCAGGCAATGATGCCTGATGTACAGATTAGACTATGTCAATGTCTCATACAAATTGCTACAAGAAGATTTCTTAAAAACTGTAGCTGAAATGGCCCTTAGGTATACTGTCTTCAGTCATGAGACATGACTTACTACTCTTTTCTAGATTTTATTGCAGAAACAAAGGGATCAGTATCCCAATATCCATTAAAAAAAAAAACAAAACAAAATGAAGTTACCAAGTCCAATATCCTACTGTAGTCTACTTAAACTCAAGAGCCATAGGATTTTCACCACAATGAAAGAAAAAAAAAAAAAAATGAAAACCAATATGAATGTTAATACTAAAATTGTCTCCCACAAAGCCTGACCTAAAAACACCGTTCCAATCTGTAAAGTAGAAAGCTATCTAAGGAGATAAAAAACTACAAGTTCATCTCCTAAATGTTCAAATAGTGCTTTAAAAAAGAAGATACCAAGATAGATGTATTTTAAATGTGAAATAGTTAACAAAAGAAATAGGTAAAATAATTTACTAATGATATAGTTAGAAAGGTCTACTTTTTTCATCTTTCTCCCTGTGCCTAAAGCTTGATTCCATGTAGGAATGTTTGGAAGTACTCTTTTCTTGGGATACTTCAAAGAAATTTATGGGATGAAGAAATCATTTGGTCCTAGGCCAAAAGTTTTCAAAAAAAAAACAAAAGAAAATTCTTCCCTAGGCCAGAAAGCTTTATAAAAACCTGAAGAATGAGGTTCAGTCTCTGAAACTTATCAGTTCATAGTAAAAGTACAGTCTCACTGTCTAATAGAAATGTCATACTAACCACATATGTAATTGTAACTTATTTAGTAGTCACATTAAAAAGAGAAACAGAAGAAATTAGTTTTAATAATATATTTTATTAATATATAAACATTTTATCATTTTAACACGTAATCAATATAAAAATTATTGAGATATTTCAGATTTTTTTTTCATACTAAGTCTTTGAAATTCAGTGCATATTTTACACTTACAACACATCCTGACTTGATCTAGCCACATATCAAGCGCTCAACAGCCACATGTAGCTAGTGGCTACTGTACTGGACAGCACAGGCTCCTAGCACAATGTGTCTCGGGGGCTACTTGAAAGAATATGAGAAGTTCGATGACTGCTTCAGAGGTGAACACACAGAGACAATGCAGGCCATCTGTTACTCTTTAATTATAGGACTCACACCTTAAAAAGTATATAAAACTGTCAATCTCTTCGACAGACTGCCTTCAATCATTATACGTGCTGAACAACTCCTTTCCAGATTTTACTAGCATAGTAAAGTTATTAGTAACCCAGTATCTCTCCCAAAAAAAAGTAGATGCCAAGCTAATATATTGTTCTCCACTAAAAAAACAACAGGCATAAAAGATAAAGCATTTATATATTGTAGTCAGTAAAAAAATCTGTGACATAATGCAGGCTGAAGAACAGTTGTCAAGTATACAGGAGTATGAAAATGTTGGAAGCCAGCCCTATGACCACCTGTAACAGACAAAGAACTACAAGGTTACCATACATTAATGACATCCTAGCCAATGTGCTAAAACTGCATTTCCGAAGGATTGTTCCTCTCAATATAAGTAGGTATCCCGTGGAAAAAGTGGTCAAGTAAATTTAAGAACTTCTGGGTTAGAGGTGGGGCCAGATGGTGGAGTCGTCACATGCTTCCTGTGGTCTCTCTTACAACAAAGACCCAAAAAAACAAGTGAATTGATTATATATGACAATCTAGGAGCCCTGAACATCAAAGGCAAAGTTGAGGAATCGGACTCAGTGGGAGGGGGAGGGAGAGACAGTTCGGAAGCAGCAAGGAGTTACTAGACCTGACCCGGTAGGAGCCGGCATCCTTCAGCCTGGATAGCCTGGCATGTGCAGTGACGCAAGCAGTGGCGCTCATGAGGCGTTTTCCACATCAAGGGAGACCAAGCATCAGAGGGTCTACTCGGGCCTCCAGAACCAGTGAAAAGCAGCGCTCAATCAGCAGAAGATAAGTACATGCATCTGATCCACCATGCAGATCAAAAAACACCCCTGCTGGGAAACACCTCTGTTCCATTTACCTGCCCCTTCCCTGCTCTGCACCAGGTCCCGGGCGGCTTCAGCAATTGCCAAGTTCCCTGGGCCACAAGTAGGACCTGTCACGCGCCCTGATGGCCTTGGAGAGGGAACAAATTAACAAACAGGATAAACTAATCTGCCAGCTCCCCTAAGCTGGGAATTCAGCGCAGGTACAGCTCCTTTGCCTAGGCACAGGCATAAGGGGTCCACAGACTTTAAATGCCTTTCACCCCTGCAAAGACCTGTGTGGGCCCATTTCAGCAGTGCAGGCCCTCACTACCACAGTACAACAGGGTATATACCTGAAGCCTAACTTCAACTATATCAGCCATATGGTGAAGTGGCAGGTTCGTGACATTTGACACTGCTCTGCCCATTAAGCAGGGTCCTCACCTACCCACATCAGGGACCTGAGGACTGGTGGCTCCACCCACGCCACCTAGCCACCTGCTACAGGGGTACAAGAATAAGTACTGCCTCCCAGTCTTTACAACCAACAGCATCAGGTGCTCACAGCCCAGCTGCAAAACCCACCCACCTACACACTCTAGGAAACAGGGACATGCTTTCCTCCCAGACACTCAGGCGCCGCCATCAGCCCCCTGCCTTGCACAGTATGTGACCTCCTACTGCACCAGATACCTGTGCCTACACCAAACACCTCTGCCCATTTAGGGCTGTATGTCAGAGCCCGAACCACAAACTTGGTGATGGACAACCTGGACACCGGAGCTGAATCCATACAAGAAAAGTAAACAGACTCCTGGGCTTACATACCTAGTAACAGATCTAATCACCTGGTGACAGGACGTTAGAGCTTGAAAGGCACCAATATTCAAACTAGCTCACAGGAGCAGCCTATTTGGGCACATCAAAACAAAACAAAACAAGAAGCTAAGACACAGTAAGCAAACATAAATAAATATAGTAACTTATTGCTTGCTGAGAGACAACAATCAATATCAAATCACATAAAGAGGCAGACCATTACGATGTCAGCAAGCTCCCAAGACAAAGAATCAAGAAATCTACCAGAGGAAGAGAACTTCTTGGAATTACCAGAGGTAGAATAGAAAAGACTAATATACAGAACTCCTTAGGAGATCAGGCAAAATGCAGAACAAGCCAAGGAACACACACACAAAGCAACAGAGGAATTAAAAAGATTAGAGAAGAGCATAATGACAAATTTAACAGGCTGCAAGAATCCACAGACTGCAAACAGAAATCCAGAGGATTAACAATAAAATTTCAGAACTACCCAACGCAAGAGAAAGTCACGGAAACAGAATTGAGGCAATGGAAGTCAGAATTAGTGAGACTGAAGATAAAGCACTTGACACCAACTTATTTGAGGAAAAATCAGATAAAAGAATTTTAAAAAATGAAGAAACCCTAAGAATTATGTGGGACTCTATCAGGACGAATAACTTACAAGTGATTGGAGTACCAGAACACAGGGGGATAGCAGAAAATACAGAGAGAATTATTGGAGATTTGTTGGCAGAAAACCTCCCTGATATCGTGAAAGATGAGAAGATATATCTATCTAAGATGCTGGTCGAACCCCACACAAGGTAGATCCCAAAAGAAAGTCAACAAGACATATTATAATCAAACTGGCCAAAACCAAAGATAAAGAGAATTTTACGAGCGGCTAGGAATAAAAGAAAAGTCATCTACAAAGGAAGTCAATAAGACTAAACTCAAACTACTGAGCAGAAACTATGCGAAGAAGAAGACAATAGGATGACATATATAAAACCTTGAAGGAAAAAAATTGCCAGCCAAGAATTACATATCCAGCAAAACTGTCTCTCAAATATGATGGTAAAATTAGGGCATTTCCAGATAAACATAAGTTTAGGGAATCTGCAAAACCAAACCCAATTACAAGAAATACTAAAGGGAGTCCTCTGGTTAGAAAATCAGTAACATCAGATAATAACCCAAGACTAGAACACAGGACAGAGTAGCCAAGTATCAACCCAGCTAGGCAAGTCACAAAAATAAACCAAAACTAAAACACTGAAAATAGGGAAACAGAGACATCAAAATGTAAAATATGACAACATTAAAACCACAAAGAGGGACTAAAAAATGTAGTCATAGATCTTCCATATGGAGAGGAAGTCAAGGCAATATAAAGAAATAGAAGAGTGGTTTAAACTTAGAAAAACAGGAGTAAATATTAAGGTAACCACAAAGGAAACCAACAATCCTACACATCAAAATAAAAAACAAGAAAAACATAAAGGCTCAGCAAATACAAAATCAACAACAATGAAAATACATAAATAAAAATGACTCAGCATAGAAAATTAAGTGGAACAAAGAAACTGTAAACAACACACAGAAAAAGAGACATCAGGATGACAGCACTAAACTCATACCTATCAATAATTACGCTGAATGTAAATGGACTTAATGCACCAATAAAGAAACAGAGTGTGGCAGATTAGATAAAAAAGCATGATCCGTCTATATGCTGCCTACAAGAGAGGCACCTTAGACTTAAAGACACAAACAGGCTAAAACTCAAAGGATGG
>NW_004443966.1:2015754-2057858 GCF_000243295.1 Trichechus manatus latirostris
TAATCTCTAAAATCTACAAGATACTGCAAAACCTCAACAACAAAAAGACAAATAACCCAATTAAAAAGTGGGCAAAGGATGTGAACAGGCACTTCACTAAAGAAGACATTCAGGCAGCCAACAGACACATGAGGAAATGCTCACCATCTTTAGTCAGTAGAGAAATGCAAATCAAAACTACAATGAGATACCATCTCACCCCAAGAAGGCTAACATTAATCCAAAAAATACAAAATAATAAATGTTGGAGAGGTTGTGGAGTGACTGGAACACTTATACACTTTTACACTGTAAAATGGTACAACCACTTTGGAAATTGATTTGGTACTACCTTAAAAAGGCAGAAATAGATGTACTATACAATCCAGCAATCTTGCTCCTTGGAATATATCCTAGAGAAATAAAAGCCATCGTACGAATACATATGTGCACACCCATGTTCACTGCAGCACTGCTCATGACAGCAAAAAGACAGAAACAACTAGGTGCCCATCAATGGACGAATGGACAAATTATGGTACAGTCACACAAAGGAATACTACATAACAATAAAGAACAAGGATGAATCCGTGAAACATAACACGGAGGAATCTGGAAGGCAATAGGCTGAGTGAATTTAGCCAGTCACAGAAGGACAAATACTGTATAAGATCACTGTTACAAGAACTCAAGAAAAGGTTTAAACATAGAAGAAAACATTCTTTGATGGTTATGAGGGTAGGGAGGCAGGGAGAGGGGTATTCACTAACTAGACACTTGACAAGAATTATCTTAGGTGAAGGGAAGGACAACACACAATACAGGGGAAGTCAGCTCAACTGGACTAAACCAAAAGCTAAGAAGTTTCCTGAATACAACCAAACACTTCGAGGGACAGAGTAGCAGGTGCAGGGGTCTGGGGACCATGGTTTCAGGGGACATCTAGGTCAACTGGCATAATGAAGTTTATTAAGAAAATGTTCTGCATTCTACTTTGGTGAGTGGCATCTGGAGTCTTAAAAGCTAGCAAGCGGCCATCTAAGATGCATGAAATTGGTCCCAACCACCTGGAGTAAAGGATAATGAGGAACACCAAAGACACAAGGAAAGTATTAGCCCAAGAGATGGAAAGGACCACATACACCAGAGACTTCATCAGCCTGAGGCCAGAAGAACTAGATGGTGCCTGGCTACCACCAATGACCACCCTGACATGGAACACAACAGAGAGTCCCTGATGGAGGAGGAGAAAAATGGGGTACAGAATTCAAATTCTAGTAAAAAGACCAGACTTAATGGTTTGACTGAGACTGGAGGGACCCTCGAAGACATGGCCCCTGGACTTTCGGTTAGCCCAAAACTAAAACCACTCTTGAGGCCAACTCTTCAGATAAAGATTAGGCTGGACTATGGGACATAAAATGATGCTCGTGAAAAGTGTGCTTCTTAGCTCAAGTAGATACGCGAGACTAAATGGACAGCTCCTGTCCAGAGGCGCGACGAGAAGGCAGAGAAGGTCAGGAGCAGGTTGAATGGAAGAAAATCCAGGGTGGAAAGGAGGAGTGTGCTGTCACAGTATAGGGAGAGCAACTAGTATCACATAACTAAAAGTGTGTATAAATTTTTATATGAGAAACTAACCTGAATTGTAACTTTCACTTAAAGCACAATAAAACAAAACAAAAAGAAGAATTGCTGGGTTTGAATTAAATATATTCTTGGTTCCCCCCATCCCTATAATACAGAACTGCTCAGGGGCCTTAATATGTTAACATGCCCAGTGTTCATTTCAGAGTGGCCAAGGGAGAGGGCTATAGTATGCAGCATTTCCCTAACTAATTTAACTAAAGAATTTTATTTTCATAGATCACTTTGAGGAACTAGTTTCCCTCCAAGAAAGTCTGATCTAGAAGCACAGGTAAGACCACTTCCACAAGCCCAGGGAGAATCAATGCTCAAGTATGAGTGAGGGCTTTAAGAAAAGGGTACTGCTGGCCTGAGGCTAAAAACCTTTACTCTGACGGTCTACTTCCCAGCAATGTTCTAACATAAACTTTAAGGACTAGACTATCAGGAACACCTTTTTTGTATAGATCAAGTATAAAAGGCAATGATCTGTCTATAGAACAACTTCACTCTATTCCTACCTTCAAGTAATAATGGCTATAGTATACAGGGTGAATTTCATTAAAATCATATAAAAAATAAAATCTTACTTTGGTCTTATGCTCCTGCAGACCAAAAAGGAATTTATAAAATCAAATAGGAGTGAAGATCAAAAGCTAATCTGATTCTGGAAGCAGCTGCATTTGAAACTGGCATGCTTAAAAACTTTGTGAACTTTACAGCAGAACAAAGTTTAAAGAAGTAACCAAGCAACCAGACTAATTAATGTACATAGAAACGTCTAAAACCACCACATTGTCTAAAACCAAAAGGGACCTGAAATATCTATAAGGGTGCCAATTAACACAAGAAAGGCAAAAAAAGAAAGTTATTTCGCCTAGGGAGGAAGATTTTTCTATAAGCTTGTGCAGTGTCACTGGCAAGAAAAAGAACACAATCCAAAATACATCAGCCATCTCTCCAAATCCCTAGTCTGGATTAAATGCTTCTTCTACAAACAGTGATCTCTACAAATCCCTAGTCCAGATTAAATGATCCTCCTCCTTTGTCAAAGGACAAAGAATACAAAATGAAGCTATTAAGTAGAGTAACACTTAGCAGCATTCAGGACATATGGCTATAATCGCCAGAAGCAGGAAACATTTTTAATTTTTGCCAATTGGGCAGGTATGAAAAGGCTGCCTTTATTTGCCTTTCCTGAGAACTAACAATCTGAGCAAGTTTTAATGGATTTTTTTTTGACCATTCATGCTTCTCTATAAAATGCCTGATTATGCTTTTTTGCCCAAATTTCTATTTGCTTGATTTTCTTTCTTAGTCATCTGCAGACAAACTTCTTATCTTTCAAATGCTACTCTTCTAGGACTTCTTTATATATTTCAAATACTAATCTTCTTTCAATTGTGGTGCAACTATCTTCTCCGAGTTTGTGGGTCACTCTTTTACACTCACGGTGATACAATTCTGGTATTACATAGTTCATTCTTCCCCGTCTTAATCATCTAGTGTTGCTATAACAGAAATACCAGAAGTGGATAGCTTCAACAAAGAGAAATTTATTCTCTCACAGTCTAGTAGGTTAGGGCATCAGCTCCATGGGAAGGCTCTCCCTCTCTGTTGGCTCTGGAGGAGGGTCCCTGTGATGCATCAGTCTTCCCTTGGTCTGGGAGCATCTCAGCGCAGGAACCTCCGGTCCAAAGGACACACTCTGCTCCCGGCACTGCCCTCTTGGCCCTGTGAGGCTCCCGTGTGTCTCTGCTCACTTCTCTCTTATACCTCAAAAGAGACCGGCTTAAGACACTATCTAATCTTGTAGACCTCATCAGTGTAACTGTCACTAATCCATCTTATTACATCATAGAGTTTACAACACATAAAGAAATCACATCAGATTACAAAATGGTACACAATCATACAATACTGGGAATCATGATCCAGCCAAATTGATACGCACATTTTTGGGGGGACAAACTGCTGAAATGTCACCTCTGTCCTATCACAAGTATCCATGTACGCATGGATCTTTTTCTAGGCTCAGTTTTTTTCTCTCTCCAATTGTCTCACCATCCTTGCTTCTAAGGAGCATTCTGGCTGTACTTCTTCCAAGACAGATATGTTCATTCTTCCAGGAGTCTGTGGTATATTCAATATTCTTCGCCAATACCAAAATTCAAAGGCATCAATTCTTCTTTGGTCTTCCTTATTTATTGTCTAGCTTTCACATGCATATGAGGTGGTTAAAAACACCATGGCTTGGGTCAGGTGCACCTTAGTCCTTAAAGTGACATCTTTGCTTTTTAATACTTTAAAGAGGTCTTCTGCAGCAGATTTGCCTACTGCAATGCATCATTTGATTTCCTGACTGCTGCTTCCATAGGTGTTGACTGTGGATCCAGGTAAAATGAAATCCTTGACGTCAATCTTTTCTCCATTTATCATGATGTTGCTTAGTGGTCCAGTTGTGAGGATTTTTGTTTTCTTTATGTTAAGGTGTAATCCACACTGAAGGCTGTGGTCTTTGATCTTCATCAGGAAGTGCTTCAAGTCTGCTTCACTTTCAGCAAGCAAGGCTGTGTCATCTGCACGTCGCAGGTTGTTAATGAGTCTTCCTCCAATTCTCCAATTCACAGCAACACACAAGCCACCACAGTACAACAGACAGACATATGGTGGAAGATTCCAATATATCACTTAAAAAAATAATGATTACACAATATAACATAGTATGAAATCTATTCACCTTTTGCCTAATTATCTCAAGAATGTCTTATAGAGTTTCTAGCCCCAGAACCAGACCAAAACTGGGTTCATGCTGTATAACTGGCTGGTATATCTTTTGTCAACAATAGTCCCTGTGATATGCACTTTTTAAAGAGTCCAAGACATTGTCTTGAGAATGTCTCACACACTGAAACTTGTGTGATACTTCTTCTTATCAGGAACAAATGCATGGACTATTTTAAAACAAATGCTTTATATACTATGTATCCTTCATGTTACATGGTCATATTTTCCACAAAACATTTTAAGGTATGAGTCAATGTCCACATAACTTGAGCAGCATTTATGTCATCTGAATACACGTTAACTGAACTGCATGGTAAGAAAGATTTATTTGATCATAGCTTTAATTTGACACAAATTTAATGACAGATATATAAGTGTTATTTTGTGGCAATGTATTCAGGCATGAATACTAAATAGTTTGTTTAAATGATAGTAATCAGTATTCTTTTACTGAACCAAACCAAACTGTCACCAAATCCTGCCTGGCACAAGGCTGCAGTACTTCTTTTCCCTATATACACTATGGAGTCCTTGGGTGGAGCAAATGGTTAACATGCTCAGCTATTAACCAAAAGGTTGGAGGGTCAAGTCCATCCAGAAGCACCTCAGAAGCAAGGCCTGGTGATCCACTCCCAAAAGAAATCAACCATTAAAAACCATATGGAGCACAGTTCTACTCTAACATACATGGAGACACCATGAGTTAGAATAGTCTTGATGACAATTGGTATTTGTAATATAGCAGGCATTGGTGGTTCAGTGGTAGAATTCTTACCTTCCATGAGGAAGACTTGAGTTTCATTCTCAGCCAATACACATATGCAGAGCCATGTGGAGGCCTGTGTGTTGCTATGATGCTGAACAGGTTTCAGCAGAGTTTCCAGATTAAGACAGTAGGAAGAAAAGCCTGGCAATCTACTTTCAAGTACCAGCCAACGAAAATCCTATGGATCACAACGGTCTGATCAGCAACTGATCATGCGGACAGTGCAGGATTGAACAGCATTTTGTTCTATTTTGCAGGAAGCTGCCACAAGTTGGGGGCCGACCGGACAGCAGCTAATAAGATGTGTAATGTATCTTTTTTACCTCTAACTGCTTTTAAGATTTTCTCTTTGTCTTTGGTCTTCAGCAATTTCACTGATCTTCTAGTATGGTCTCCTTTGTGTTTATCATTCTTGGAGTTTATTAACCTCCTTGAATCTGTGGGTTTTCATCAAATTTGGAAAATTTTCACCTATCATATCTTCAAACATTTTTCTGCCCCAATCTCTCTTCTTCTTCTGGTACTCCAGTTACACATTCTTCTCTCTCTGCGCTTCAGTCCACTAAACTTTTCTTCTGCAGTTTGCCATTAAACACATCCAGAGAATTCTTTATTTCAGATACTGAATTTTCCTGTTTTAGGATTTCCATTTGACTCTTATTTAGATTTTCATTTCTGTTGAGATTCTCTATCTGTACATTTAGCAAGCCCATCTTTTCCTTTAAATCCTTTACCATATTTACCACAGACTATTTAACATATCTGTCTGCTGATTCCACATCTTTATCATCTGTAGGAGTCTGTTTCGATTCATTGATTTTTCCCTCTAAGTATGAGTTGCATTTTCCTGCTTCTTCCTATGTCTAGTAATTTTTTACACAGCTGGGAATTGTGGATGCTACACTGCTGAATGTCTGGATGTCTAGTCTTTCTTCAGAGTGTGTCGACTTTTGTTCTGGCATGCAATTAATCTACTGACAGCTCAAGCTGATACTTTCAAAGTCTGATTTTAGGCTTTGTTAAAATGGGGCTGGAAAAGTTCTTACTCCATGGCTAGAATAGTCAAATATATAAAAAACAAAGATTATTAATGGTTACCAGGGTAGGAAGAAGGGGAAAGGGAAGTTTTTTGAGGGGAGCATTGAGTTCATGTTAATAGTAGTGGAAGATTTTGGAAAAGGGCAGCAATAATGATGGCACAACATAAAAAATGTAAACAATGTCACTGAATTATAAATGTGGAAATTGTTGCATTGGTAAATGTTTTGGTGGGCATATTTTCACCAGCTCTCTAAAAGAAAACAACAAAAACCAAAAAACATTCTACAACTACCAATAAAAAGACAAACAACCCAATAAAAAAATTGGCAAAGAACGAGAACAGATATTTCACCAAAGAGAATGTACAAATAGCCAATAAGCACGTGAAAAGATGCTCAACATCATTAGCCATTAGGGAGATGAAAATCAAAACCACAATGAGATTCCACCTCGCCCACACTAGAACAACTATGATTTAAAAGAAAAACAAACAAACAGAAAACAGCAGGTGTTGGCCAGGATGTGGAGAAACTGGAACCCTCATCCACTGCTGGTGGGAATGTAAATGGTACAGCCACTGCAGAAAAGTTTGGTGGTTCCTCAAAATGCTGAACACAGAACTACAATATGACCCAACAACTCCAACCTAGGTATATACCCAAAAGATTTGAAAGCACAAACGCAAACTGGAATTGCAGCACTATTCACAGTAGCCAAAAGGTGCAAACAACCTAAATGTCCATCAATAGATGAATGGATAAATAAAATGTGGTATATACACATAATGGAATATTACTTAGTTTGATGGTTAAGGGTATGTGTCAACTTGGCTAGCCCACGGTTCTCAGTGGTTTGGCAGATATTATGTAATCATTCTCCATTTTGTGATCTGATGTGAGTAATCAGTTCAAAGGAGAGTTTCCTTAGGGGGTGTTGCCTGCATCCAATATATATAGATGTTCTGGCAAAGCTCGCCCCCTATGGATCCTGTATCCGACTTGTCATCCACTGACCTTCAGTTCTTGGGACACGAGCCAGCAACCTACCGTCTGACCCGCTGATTTTGGGTACATCAGCCCCTGCAACCACGTGAGTCAGGAGAAGTCTCCAGCCTGACTTCTGACCCACGGATTTGGGACTTGCCAGCCTCCACAATTAGGTGAGCTACCTCCTTGAAATAAAGTTCTCTCTCTCTCTACATACACACACGCACGCACATGCGCGCTTCACTGTTTTGTTCCTCTGGAGAACTCAGCCTAAGATACTTAGCCATAAAGAGAAATTAAGTCCTGATACATGCTACAACATGGATGAACCCTGAAATCATTATGCTAAGTGAAATAAGTCAGTCACAAAAAGATAAATACTGTATGATCTCACTTACATGAAATACACAAATACACAGAAATCGAAAGTTATTAATGGCTACCAGGGGTAGTAGGAGGGGGATAAAAAACCCGTTCCCATCGAGTCAACTGCAACTCATAGTGACCCTACAGAACAGTGGAGAACTGCCCCACAGGGTGTCCAAGGCTGTAAATCTTTACAGAAGCAGACTGCAACATCTTCCTCCTGCAGAGCAGCTGGCATGTTCAAACCACTGACCTTTCGGTTAGCAGCCGAGCACAAAGGAGTTATTGGTTAGGGGGCACTGAATTTATGTTAATGGTGGTAGAATAATTCGGAAAAGGGTAGTGATAATGGCTGCACAATACAAATAATGTAATCAATGTCCCTTAAATATACATGTAAAAACTGTTCAGTTGACAAATGTTTTGTTAAATATATATTTGTACCACAATTTAAAAAAAGGAATAAGGGGGGATCCCTTGCCCCTACATGGATTTCTGGAGCTCCTTTTCTAAGCAGCTCACTTCTTTCCAGTACTCAGCCTCACAAATTCCAACCGCTTCAAGCAGCCGTGAACTGTTCCTTCCATCAAGCTGGACCTTTGGTCTTTGTTCGGCTCTCCTTCACTAAACTGCAGTCTGGAAAACCAAGGTGATCTCACCTCTTGGTTTTCCCTTCTCTTAGGGATCACAGACCTAAACTTTGCCATCTAATGCCTAAAAAAAGTTGCCTCATATGTTTTATCCAGTTTTATAGCTATTCATGGAGAGAGGATAAGGCCGATACCCACTGCCCTACATGGCAGGACCTAGAATTTAAGTATCAAAATTCATTTGCAATTACTTTTTAAAGATTATATTAAATACATGCTTATTAAGAAAACTGAATATAAAAATGTAAAAAAAAATTAAAAATAACCAAGACCACAAAGAATTTCTGCTAACTTCTGCTGTATTTTCTTCTAGTTATATTCATGTATTTGTATTTATACATGTATATAATTTTTTTTTTTTAATTAGGATGAAATTGGTTTTATATTGGCTTCTTCCATTTAACACTGTATGCTGGGCTTGTTGTCAAGTCATTATACCTTAACTGATAACAGGATATTTTTCATGGCTAAACAATACAATCTTGATAGTAATTTTTAAATGATAAATTCAATTATAATTAAATGCCTTTTCCTCGGATACCCACATGGCTCACTCCATAATTCACATCTTTATTCAAATGTTACTATGAAGGCGGTGCCATGATCAGTCTATTTAAAACTGTAACCCTCTCCCTTACATACATATCCCCTATTCTCCTCCTTTATTTTTCTCCAAATAATTTATCATCAGTCTCACATACTATATCTATTTGCATTTGTTTATTTATTATGTCTCCCTCTACTACAATATATGCTTTATGAAAGCAGACATTTTTGTTTACTGTTTACGGCTATAACCCCAGAGTTCTAAAAGAGTATCTGCCTGATCCAGAAAAACCAAACCCATTGCCGTCAAGTCGATTCCAAGCGTAGCAACCCTACAGGACAGAGCAGGACTGCCCCGTGGGGTTTCCAAGGCTGTAAACTTTACGGAAGCAAACTGCTGCATCCTTCTCCCATGGAGCAGCTAGTGGTTCCGAACCACCGACCTTTTGGTTAGCAGCCTTGCGCTACCAGGACTCCTTTTACCTGTCTGATAGTAAGTACTTTATTAATACCTGTTGAATGAACGATTATATAAATATTAAGGATGAATACAACATACGTGATTTAAAACAGACCAAAACCTGTGTATAGAGAAAAAAAATCAAAATAATACTATATACATACATGTTCTGTAACCCACTCCTGTTTCATGGATTCCGACTCACAGCGGCCCTACTGGGCAAGGGATAACTGCCCCACAGGGTTTCCAAGGCTGTAATCTTTATGGAGACTCTCACATCTTTCTCCTGTGGAGTGGCTGGTGGGCTCAAACTGCCAACCTTTCGGTTAACAGCCGAGCGCTTTAAGCACTGCACCACCAGGGCTCCATATATATGTTCTATAGATAGTGGATAATTTTTTTTAAATTTTCTATAATTAATCTATTTTTGCCAAAGGAAGAGATGGAAGACCACAGGACAGACCTTTCAGAGAACAGCAAGTATTCCAAAACAACTAGCAGGTAAAGACTGCAAGGCAAGGGTGTCCTTCAAGACAGGAAAGTAACACAAATGTGGAACACAGCTGGACCAGATGTGAATAAGGTACAGTGTGGCCTGTAGTGAAACGGAAGGAAGTCATTCACATTAAAATGTTTGTAAACTTTTGTAAAAAGCACTCTGCTAGCCCTTCATAGGGAAAGTGAGTGCAAGAAAAAAGACAGCAAAGATAAACAAGAAAGTCGAGCTGGGAACAAATTATAAAAGATATTTAAACTTGATCCTGTAAGGAATTTTAAAGGATGTATGTTCTGAAGTAAACTACTCATTTCAGAAAGGCTCAAAAAGTATCTAAAAAGAGAAAATAAATCTTTTCAAAACTACCCATATTACCACTCTCTCAATATTACTGAAAGGTAGTATTTGGTACCTTTTTCTTCCATTCTCTTTTTCTAAGATTAGAGCTTCCTGCGGGGAGAGACAGACAGAGAGTGAGTGTCTGTGAGAGTGTGTGAAACTGTGTAACTACACTTAACATTTTTACCCCACTTAACATTCTATCAAAAGAATTTATTCATGTAATAGTATACTCTTTAAACATTTTTAATTTTATTCCATCCTAATTTGTATTTTACTAAGGATTAAGTGTAGTTCAAACTTCTTAACAGCTAAGTTTTTTCGTTTGCCATTTTAAGTAGTAAAATCTGTTTTTTCTTCAGAGATGTCCTCTACTAATTCTAACAGGGAAAATCTCTCACTCCTCTAGAGGCTTGTTTCTATTCTGTTCTAGGTTCTCTCCCCTCAATTATGCTCCCCCATTTTTTAACTTAACTATTTATTCATCTGGAATTTTGTTGAGTTGAGGCCCTAAATTTATTCCCTCCTTCCTCCAAACTGCTAACCAACTGCACTGCTAACATTTCTTAAATAATCCTTCTGCTGATCTGTGATGCTCCTTTAACATACACTGGTATTATAGTTGAAATGCAACTTTATTATTCTAAATAAAAAAAGAATGTGAATGACAGTAACAAAGAAGTTTCATCATTAAATACGACTGACTGTAACCGTTTTATATTTGGAACTTAAGGGATGAATATTTACAGTCCAAAACAGCCAAAATCTACAGGTCCAAATATAAAGTTCTGTTTTATTTTTTAATCTGCACAATTACACCAGAGTCCACTTATCTTTTTAGTCCTCTAAAGGAGTAAGCATATGTTAATGCCAGCTATATAATCAAGGAGCACACACACTACACCACTGGCATCCCAGAACAATTTCCTAGAAAACTAGATTTCTCTTGCTGGGTTTCATTTATAGTTCTTCACAGTTCACTGTCTTTATCCAGGAGAGCAGTTGTCTGAGTAACCCCTAAGTTGCTCAAACTGAACTGCCAATGCTAGAATACATATAACAGCCTTAAGTTGTCCTTCTATTCAAATGGGTTGAAAATATAAAGAATTCGCATTTCACAACGTAAAACTCCAAACAGGACATAGAAATCTCAAACTGTCCTTCTAGCTTAACTCCTCTCTGCCTTCCACAGGTGCCTTCTCACGACTAAAGGAAGCCATCAGTCTAGCACAAGCCTTTCCTTCTATACACTTGCCTGCTGACCCACACCTTCTCTACATTATTCAATGATTTTGTATAATCTTTTTTATATCAAAGACTCTTTACTTAAACAACCTGATTAGGCTTCAAAATAATCTGATAAAGAAATATAAAGTAGATATACACATTTAAAAAAATTTTTTTATTGTGCTTTAGATGAAAGTTTACAGCTCAAGTTAGTTTCTCACACAAAAACTTATGCACACACTGCTTTGTAACCCCAGCTGCTATCCCTACAATGTGACAGCACACTGCCCCCTTCTACCCCAGATTCCCCATATCCATTCAACCAGCTCCTGTCCCTCTCTACCTTCTCAACTCGTCTCTGGACAGGGGTTGTCCGTTTAGTCTCCTGTATCTCCTTGAACTAAGAAGCATGCTCTTCACGAGTATTGTTTTATATCTTATAACCCACTCCAATCTGTGTCTGAAGAGTTGGCTTCGGGAATGGTTTTAGTTCTGGGTTAACAAAGTCCAGGGACCATGTCTTCTGGGTTTCCTCTAGTCTCACTCTGGTCTTTTTACGTGAGTTTGAGTTCTGCACCCCACCTTTCTGCTGCTCCATCAGGGACTCTCTGTTGTGTTCCCTGTCTGGGCAGTCACTGGTGGTAGCCAGGTACCATCTAGTTCTTCTGGCCTCAGGCTGATGAAGTCTCTGGCTTATGTGGCCCTTTCTGTCTCTTGGGCTAATACTTTCCTTGAGTCTTTGGTGTTCTTCATTCTCCTTTGCTCCAGGTGGTTGGGACCAATTGATGCATCTTAGATGGCCATTTGCTAGCTTTTAAAACCCCAGACACCACTCACCAAAGTAGGATGCAGAACATTTTCTTAATAAACTTTGTTATGCCAGTTGACCTAGATGTCCCTCAAAACCATGGTCCCTATAAAGACAATGTTCTACATTCTACCTTGGTGAGTAGTGTCTGGTGTCTTAAAAGCCTGTGAGCGGCCATCTGAGATACTCCACTGGTCTCATCCCTTCGGGAGCAAGGAAGAATGAAGAGAACAGGATACAAGGAAAGGATTAGTCTGAAGAACTAATTGTCCACAGCTACCAAGGCCTCCACCAGACTGAGTCCAGTACAACTAGATGGTGCCTGGCTACCACCACTGACTGCTCTGACCAGGATCACAACAAAGGGCTCTGGACAGAGCTAGAGAAGGATGTAGAACATAATTCTAACTCAAAAAAAAAAAAAAAAAAAGACCAGGTTTACTGGCCTAAAGGAGACTGGAGAAACCCGTGGAGTATGGCCCCCAGACACCCTTTTAGCTCAGTGGTGAAGTTATCTCCGAGGTTCACCGTTCAGCCTGGGAGTGGACAGCCCCATAAAACCAAATGGGACTAATGAGGTACAGCAGTCCAGGGACAAGGGCCAGAAGGCAGAAGGGGACAAGGAAGCTGGTGATAGGGAACCCAAGGCTGAGTAAGGATACTGTTGATGTGTTGTGAGATTGTTAACCATTGTCATAGGGCAACATGTGTAGTAACTGTTAAATGAGAAACTATTTTGTTCTGTAAGCCTTCATCTTAAGTGAGAATAGCAGCACAACTGGAAGAGCATAGTCAAGTCACTGAACTGTGCATGTAGAAATTTTTGAAATCGTGTATCTTTGGCTATGTATATTTTCACCAAAAAAAAAGTTGAGAAGTTAGAGGGTTGACACGTTGTGGGGTTGTTAACCAATGTCATACAACAATGTGTGCTACTGTTTCATGAGAAACTATTTGTTCTGTAAACCTTCACCTGAAGTACAATTAAAAAAAAAAAAAAAAAAACCATGGTCCCCAGACTCCTACCCCTGCTACTCTGTCCATCAAAGTGTTTGGTTGTATTCAGGAAACTTCTTACCTTTGGTTTAGTCCAGATGTGTTGACTTCCCCTGTATTGTGTGTTGTCCTTCCCTTCACCTAAGATAATTCTTGTCTACTATCTAGCTAGTGAATTCCCCTGTCCCTCCCTCTCCATCCTCGTAACCATCAAAGAATGCTTTGTTCTATGTTTAAACGTTTCCATGAGTTCTTATAACAGTGGTTTCATACAATAGTAGACACATATTTTTAACATAGCATACAAATAAATTTTTTCTTTTATGATGAGCAGAAGGTGAGAGACAGATGAAGAAAAAGGGTAAGAGAGGGAAAAGTTATAGAACAAGATAGGAGATGCCAACAGAACAAAAAGGGAATGGAGAAAAAAATACAAGGAGCTTCGAAAGATAGGAAAAAGACAGAAAGATAAACTAGGAGGTTCTGAATTATCCACTCCAGATGCCTAGTACTATATTAACATAGAGGATTGTGGAGCAATACTTCCCCCTTCACAATTTACTGGAAATTATTTTGTGTCTTGTTTTAGACTAGATCAAAACGTAATCCATATTTATAAAACGCAAGCTTTAAAGAAGCTGATGTAGTAACAGAGTAACACAGATTATTTGGGGCCACAGAGAGTCTATCTCAAGTAGTGACTAGAAAGAGAGATGTGGAATTGGTGATTAATTATTAAAGAGAAAGTATAGGTGTGGCCATCCAACAGGACTGTACTAGGTATCCAGAGGGAAGGTTCCTTCTGGAGACGACTAGGGAAGTAGAAGCCCTAGGGAAGACTGCTCGGGAAAATTGTTAAGTGGGAAACCTTGATCATTATATTCAGCATGTCAAAGACTGGACCCTGAACTTGAGAGGCAGAGCTGGAGGGAAAAAAAAAGACAGAAAATGGTGACAGGAACTGAGAAAGAAAACCCAGGCTTAAATAGGCTAAGAGCAAAGATGGAACAAAGAAGTAATACAGAGAGAAAACTGTAAATATTTGAGCACTGAACTGAGATTGAATCTGCAGCCCCGGTGGCGCAGTGGTTAAGAGCTCAGCTACTAACCAAAAGGTCCACAGTTCGAATCTACCAGCCACTCCTTGGAAACCCAATGGGGCAGTTCTACTCTGTCCTATAGGGTCGCTATGAGTTAGAATCAACTCAGCGGCAGTGGGTATAGTGAATCTAGCTCTGATGGCATAGTGGTTAAGAGTTTGGCTGCTAACCAAAAGGCCAACAGTTCGAATCCACTAGCCATTCTTGGGAAACTCTATGGGCAGTTCTACTCTGTCCTATAGGGGTGCCCTATAGGGATGCTATGAGTTGACGGTAACGGGTTTGGTTTTTTGTGACCCTGATATAAATTACCCACTAGTATAATGTGCTCAGATGCTAGTTGAAAAGTTGGAGGCTTGAGTCCACCCAGAAGCCCCTAAGAAGAAAGGCCTGGTGATCTACTTTCAAAATATCAGCCACTGAAAACCCTAAGGAGCACAGTTCTATTCTGACACACAGGGTCGCCATGAGTTGGAGTCAACTCAACAGTGACTGGGTATTCAAGTCTGTATCCAAAGATTTCCTATCGTCATGAACAGAATGAAAGCTATAAACTGCAATATATATACTGTTATGAAACTTTCCAGAGAAGAAGGACATAAAAACAAAACTACAGTCCCAAAGAAAAGTGGCACCCAACACTGGGATGGGAGTGTAAGCCACCAACCCAAGAACCAACGGGGAGCTGTCTTTCTGTTTAGAGGTTCCTCAGATACGTTTCATATAAGAGAAACTTTTTAGGGTTCTCTGTGTTTTGTTTTTAAAATGTCTAAAAATCCCCCAGGAGCAAGAAATAGTGAATAAAAACTTTATTACTCTCCAAGGAAAAAAAAGTGATCCGAAGATTTTGTTTTTAAAGAACTGAGATAGGCACAGACACAAAGACATATATGCTCAGTTAATCCTGAATTCCCTTGAAAATAATCTTCAAAAAACAAATCACATCACCCCAAAATTCAGTCTTCAGCATGACAGCCAAGTGTCACAGGCTGTCAATCCACCAGGCTTTTCTCCTGCTTTGTTCTCAGCAGAAATCAGGCTATACTAATGTGAAGCAGTCACAAAAGTTCCCATTGTAAAAAAGTGTGGCACTCACAACAGAGTTGATTTCCTATGTCCCCAACGAGAAATCATAAAGAAACTTAGCAAATCTTTATTAAGAGCACTGAACACTTCTTTTTAATGAAACATAAAGTAGTGTACGATATACACCAGTAAAATCCACCACACTGGAAGAAAAGACAGTATGCAGGTCAGTTTCTGCAAACTGTTCCAAAGTTAGAGCTTAAAAAAAAAAAAGAAGACCAAAAAAACAAGATTATACATACAGGATTCTGGGAAGATGGTGGTGTAAACAAACCATCGTTCCAACCTTCCCTCACAAATACAACAAGAAATACAACAAGGGGATGGTGCTTGGCCTTGAGGGACTCAATCTGCGAACAGATGACAGCAGCAGGAACTACAGACAGGCTAGAATCAAAGAATCAACAAGTCACATATGATAGGAAAATTGCTTCTCCCACTGTCCCTGCCACTTCCCCCAGACACAAGGGGCACCAGCTGCTGTGAACTGGGAAAGTGACCCCAGCAAAAGTGCAGGCTCCCCTAACCACCACACCCCCTGCCTGTACAAAGAACAGGACCTTAAGCTTCTGCTCTAAAATTAACAAGGCAGACCTCCCCGGGGTCCACTTGGGCCATGCCAGCACCTCCCTCACCCGGACACAGTGAGCAGCAAGGCTGGCAAACTGCTACAGAAGGCCCTGTACTGCAATCTGCTCTCAACGGTCAGCACTCTACCTGCCTCCCCGTGCACCCCACAGCTCAGGTCTCTAACGAATAGGACAGACCTCCCTGGGAGTCAGTATGGGTATGTGTGCTCCCTTTGCATCAGCACTGAGGACTGCTGACTGAGGCTGCTGTGTGCTAGGAAACAGATGTCTTCAGTGGAGGCTACATCCACAGCCAACATACTAGAATGTGGGGCTCTGACAGCAACAAGGCCGAGGGTCCATTTGGAGCATGACAGCCCCTCCCCCACCCAATAACTGTCAGCTGCTGGACTAACACAAACTCCTACAGAAGGTTTCCTACAATGAAGCCAGAAGGAAGGTCACCTAAGTGGAGACTGCTCCCTCAACCACCACAGGGTCACTAGGGCTCTTAAACCAACAAGACAGATGTCTCAGAGGTCCTTCTGGGGAGTGCCAGCCCCTCCTCCTCCCGAAATGGAGGAAAGTCTCTCTGTGCTTCCCCTGAACATCAGCTCAGATACAAGCAGCCCCCACAGAGCAGAGAAGGAAGCTTCGGGCAAAACCAGAGGACAGTACCCAGCCCAGTAAGGAGTTCGCTGAGTGCGGGTTTTCCAACTGAAAATGTGGTTGCAGAAAGAGAGAAGGGAAGACAGTAAGAACCAGAGAGAGAAAGGACTGCGTCCTAGGTGGGCAAATTGATCAGTGCACGATAACTCACCTAAGTGGCAGTGGATGCTGGCGGACAAACTGACCACAGTGTGTTCCCTGGTGTGTTTGGGAGACATTGAAAGTTGAAAACTGAGAGCTCGAATCTTCTAATCCTGATTAAACCAGGGAGGGAGAAGGAGCTATCACAGAGAAGGAGAGGAAACAGTAAGCAAAGGTCAAAGGCTCTGTCCGCCCAGGAGTTTTTTACAGAAAGTAGTACGAGCAAAAACATCAACTACTGGGGATAACTGAGAAAGTTAACACCCTCAAAAATTCCAATGCCCCAACAAGAAATCACAAGACACACAAAGAAAAGAGAACGGTAGCCCACCCAAATGAACAAGACAAAGGGAGTGAAAGTGCATCTGTGGGAGATCAAATAACAATAAGAATTAAGAAAATAATACAACAACATTAAACATAATTAAAAAGCTAATGGGAAACAAAGAAAAAGATCTAAAAGAAATAAGGAAAACAATGCAAGAACAAAATGAGGATTTAAAAAGAGATAATAAGAAACCAAACAGAAATATTACAACTGAAAGAGAAAATAACTGAAATGAGAAGCACAATGGAAGGATTTAACAATAGATTTAATCACAGAGGAGAAAGAGTCAACAATTAAAGGATAAGATAGTCAAAATTACAGAGGCTGAAGAGCATCAAGTGTGGAGCCTCAAGAAAGCTGAGCATGGTTTAATGGAATTTATGGGACAACATCAACAGACCTAAAATGTGCATCATGGGAATTCCGAAAGGAGATAAAAGAAAGGGACAGAAAGAATATATGACGAAATAATGACAGAAAATTTCCCCAATCTGACGAAGGATATGAATCTATAAATCTAAGAAGCTCAAAGAACTCCAAGCAGATCTATAACAAGATATATATATTATAGTCAGGCTTGTAAAAAGTAAGAATTAAAAGAGAATCCTGAAAGCAGTGACAGAGAAGCAATCACATATAAAAGATCCCCAATAAGATTAAGTGTTGATTTATCCTCAGAAACACTGGAGGCCAGAAGGCAATGGAATGATATATTTAAAATGCTGAAAGAAAAAAATCTGTCAACCAAGAATACTATACCCAGCAAAACTGTCCTCAAGATAAGGGAGAAATTAAAACACTCCCAGACGAACAGAAACTGAGAGAATTCATATCCACCAGATCAATACTACGAAAAATACTACTGGGATTTGTGCAAATGGAAGGGAAAAGACACTAGAAAGAAATTCAAAGTCATACAGAAAAAGAAAGATCTCTAATAAAGCGGATTCCATGATCAAGTATAAGGGCTAGTAATAAGGTATTCATGCTTGAGCCTTCCAATCATTTTATCCTTCATGCTCTTAACAACAAATATATAAAAAACAAGGATAAAATTATGTTACAAAACACACAAAATACAAAGACGTAATTAGTGATAACGACAACAAAATGGGGTTGAGGGAGGAATGGTATCGGCACAGAATTTCTTGAATATTACTGAAATTAAGTTGGTACCCACTTACCCTAGGATGTTATAAATACAAGCTGTTAAATGTAATATTCAAGGTAACCATTAAGAAAACATCTAAAAAACACACAAAAAATGAAAGGAGAAGGGAACCAAAATGACTCACTATAATAAACCAACCAAACACAAAAACAGGCAGTATAAAGGACAAAGATGAAAAAGACTTAGGACACACAAAAAACAAGTAACAAAATGGTAGAAGTAAATCACTTCTTGTTGGTAATTACAATGAATGTAAATGGACTAAATGCTCCAGTCAAATGGCAGAGAGTGGCAGAATGAATGGATTTAAAAAAAAAAAAAAAAGATCCAACAATATGCTACTTACAAGAGACACACCTTAGACCCAAGGACACAGATAGGCTGAAAGTAAAAGATTGGAAAAAAAAATCCCATGCAAATAATATAAAAATAGAGCTGGGGTGGCAATCTTAATATCAGACAAACAAGACTTTAAGACAAAATGTGTTAGAATAGATAAAGATGGACTTTATATCATGATAAAAAGGCCAATTCATCAAGAAGATTTAAAAATCATAAATATATACACATCCAATATTGGAGCACCTAAATATATAAGCAAACACTAACAGAATTGAAGGTAAAAATAGACAGTACTACAATAATAGTTGGAGACGTCAATATACCAATTTCAATACACTCACTCTCACTTATCAACATGGTTAGATTCCAAAGACCAGGTCATTATGCAGAAATCGGCATCATGCAAAAATGGAGGACGACCACATCAGATCACAAAATGGAGGATGACTACATCTTTACAACACTGCCATATTACATCATTACATAACTGCCAAACCACTGAAAATCATGGCCCAGCCAAGTTAACACATGACCTTAACCATCACAGTCAGCGTTACTCTCACCTCGCACCTCAGCGTCTGTTATTGTCAGACGTACGTCGTTAATGCACAAAATAGTGAGATAGTAGATTTTTCACTACTGTTGTAAATGTGAAATGTCAGATAATGAGACAGTCTATAAGTGAGGAGTACGTGTGTTGGCCAGAAAAAAGATCAACAAGGAAACAGAGAACGTGAATGATACTACAAACTAACTAGACTTACAGACATATACAGAACTTTTCACCCAACAACAGCACAGTGTACATTCTACTCAAGTGTACATAGATCATTCTCCAGAAAAGACCACGTTAGGTCACAAAGCAATTCTCAATAAGTTTAAAAAGATTAAAATCATGCAAAGCATTTTCTCTAACCACACGGGAACAAACTAGAAATCAATAACAGAAAAAACAAAACACTGGAAAATACACAAACATGTGGAAATTAAATAACACACTATTAAAACTACCAGTGGGTCAAGGAAGGAAAAAAATTACAAATCTTAGAGTCTGTCTTAGAAAGACTCTAATTCAATCCATACCATTCCACTCTTTGCCTCCCCCCCGATTAACGCCCTTGCCGCCTGCAAAACACATTCACCCCACCACATCATCGCAAAAGTCTTTAATCAACTTCAAATCCAAAATCTCATCTTCTGAAGCATCTAAATCAAATACTGGTGAGATTTTAGGTGTATTCCATCCTGGGGCAAAATTTCTCTTCATCTGTTTCATCTGTTTCCACAATGGTGAAGAGGCACAAGGCAGAGATTTCCATTACAAATGGGAGAAACTGGAGGGAAAGAAGGGATAGTGGGCACCAAGCAAATCCAAAATCCAGCAAAAGAAATTACATTAGCTCTCAAGGCTTGAAAATAATCCTCTGTTCTCTGGGATCATCTGGGCAATGACCTGGCCCTCCAGACTGAGTGTTGGCCATGCCCTCTGGATTCTGGATGGAGGCCCCTCGGACCTGGGCTTCAGCTTCGCCTTCCAGGCCCACTGGGATGGCAACTCTGCTCCCTCGCTTTAGGCGACTCCATTCTCCTAGCACATCTTGAGTGGCGACCCCACTCCCTCAGTCCCAGCAAGTCTCGTTCTTCTATCCCTTGGGCATGGCAGCACTGTCCCTTCATCTTTGGGTGGTGGCCCCATCCCCTAGTACTCATGAGTGGTGGCCCAACACTCCAGAACTGAGTTGGTGAAGATCTGACTCTTTGAAACCTAGGAGGCTGCAACTCCACCCTTTGAAACCAATGCAGCCCTGTTTCCCATGATCCTTCCAACAGTCTGCTGATCTCCAAGCTGCCCCAGAGATGGCCCTTTTCTTTTCTTGGAGGACAACAGATATAGCTCCTTTGGCCTACAGGAAACATTAGTTTCCTGCCTGTAGAATTCCAAGAGGCAGACAGTGTTCTTTCCTTTTGTTCTTTCTCTGTACCCTTCAGTCTAAGCTGATGGATGTTCTGCTGTGGTAGTTGGTTAGATCCACCAGTCACAGGCTTAATCTCTTTAACAAAAGATTGTGTATCTACCTCCTTGGTGAAAATTCTAGGACATATCTCCTTAGTTTATACTACTTCAGCAGGGTTTCCAGTTTATACAACAGAATTTTCCAAATCTTTATGCTTTGTTTTCATTTTGCACAGTTCATTTTTAAGTCCATCTCTTTCCTCTCGCATTTTACTATATAGGAGCAAGGAGAAACCACATGGCTCTTTTAACATCTTGTTTAGAAATCTCCTCAGCTAGAAGATATCCAAGTTCACCACTTACAAATTCTAACTTCCATCAGACATTTGAACATAATTCAGACAAGTTTTTTGCCACTGCATAAAAAGCACTGCCCTTCAACCATTGTCCAATTATATGTTCATCATTTCCTTTTAAAGCCTCACGAAAAGCACACTGAACATCCAACATTTCTAGCAACATTCTTTTGCTGGTGCCACAGGTATTTTCTAAGATGACAGCAACTTTCTCTATGGCTCTCCTCACTTCCTTCTGAATCCTCACCAGAACTGCCTTTGATGTTCATAATTCTATCAACAATCTCTTCGAGACAATCTAGGCTCTTACTATTAGGTACCTTAAAACTCTTCCAGCCTCTACCCATTACCCAATTCCAAAACCACTTCCACACTGTAGGTATGTTACAAGAGCACCCCCACTGCTTAGTACCAAATTTTGTGTTAGTTATCTAGTGCTACTGTAACAGAAATACCAAAAGTGGGTAGATTCAACAAACAGAAATTTATTTTCTCACAGTTTAGGAGTCTAGAAGTCTGAATTCAGGTTGCTGTCTCTAGGGGAAGGCTTTTTCTCTCTGTTGACTCTGGAGGAATGTCCTTGTCTCTTTTGAGCTTCTGCTCCTGGGCAATCTTCACATGGCTTGGCATCTATCTTACCCCATCTCTCTCTACTCACTTGTTTAATCTTTTTTATATCTCAAAAGAGACTGACTCAAGATATATCCTACCCTAATCCTGCCTCATTAACGCAATAAAGACAACCCACTCCCAAATGGGATCATAACCACAGGCACAGAGGTCAGGATTTACAACACATATTTTTGGGAGACATAATTAAATCCATAACAGAGTCAAATGAAAATGAAAGCACAACATAACAAAACTTATGGTATGTAGCAAAGGCAGTACTCAAAAGGGAAACTTACAGCAACAAATGCCTACAAGAAAAAAGAAGAACGATCTCAAATCAACAGCCTAACTCTACTATTCAGGAACTAGAACAAGAAGAGTAAACTAAGCCTACACTTACCAGAAGATAGCAAATAACAAAGATAAATTTTAAAAAACCAGAAAAATAATAGAATCAGCAAAGCAAGAAGTTGGTTCTTTAAAAAGATCAATAAAACTGACAAACCTTTAGCTACACCGACATAGAAAAAAAAGTAAAGATTCAAATGATCAAAATAAGAAATGGAAGAGGAGATATTACAACTGACCTGACAGAAACAAAGAGACTTATGACAGAGTATTTTGAACAACTGTACTACAATAAACTGGACAACCTAGATGAAATGGGCAAATTCTTAGAAGCACACAACCTACCCAAACTGACTCAAAAGGAAAATAAAAAAATCTCAACAGATCCATAGCAAGTCAAGAAACTGAAGCAGTGATCTAAAACCTCCCAACAAAAAAAAGTCCTGGACTAGATGGCTTCACTGGGGAATCTGACCAAATATTTAGACAAGAATTGACAACAATACCGTTTAAACTCTTCCAAAAGATAGAGAAGGATGGGATACTCCCTAATTCATTCTATGAAGCAAACATAACCCTGATACCAAAACAAACCAAAGAATAACTCTGGAATAACTTTTCAAACCTAGGAATAACTTTAACCACAAAAAAATAAAACTACAGGACAATATTTCTTATGAATATAGATACAAAAATCCTCAACAAAATACTACCAAACAGAATCTAACAGCATATTAAAAGAGTCATACACTACAACCAAGTGGGATTTATTCCAGGAATGCAGGGATGGTTCAACATTAGAAAATCAATCAACATAATACACTGCATCAACAGAACAAAGGAAAAGAACCACACGATCATCTCTGTGGATGCAAAAGAAGTATTTGATAAAATCCAGTACCCTTTCTTGATGAAAACCCTCAAGAAGACTGGAATAGAAGAAAAGTTCCTCAATATGATTCAGGGAACATACGAAAAGCCAACAGCCAACATTACACTTAATGGAAAAGACTGAGAGCTTTCCCCCTGAAATCAGGAAGAAAACAAGGGTGCCCACTCTCACCACTTTTATTCAATTTTGCATTAATAGTCCCATCCAGAGCCATAAGATAAGAAAAAGAAATAAAAGGTATCACAATTGGAAAAAAGGTAAAATTATCTCTACATGGAAGACATGATCCTATATACATATAAAATCCCAAAGAGTCTATGAGAAAGCTTCTAGAGCTAATACAGGAATTTAGCAAAGTAGCCAGGTACAAGTTCAACAAACAAAAATCAGTTGGGTTTCTACCCACCAGCAAGGAGAAATCTGAAAGAGAAATTAGGGAAATGATTCCATTTACAACAGCATCTAACAGAATAAAATACCTAGGAATAACTTTAAACAGGTATGTGAAAGATTTATACAATGAAAATTATAAAACACTGCTGAAAGAGATTAAAGAAGACTTAAATAAATGGAAAGATGTTCCATGTTCAGGGACTGGAAGACTTAATATTGTTAAGATGTCAGTACTACCCAAAGCAATCTATAGAGTCAGCACAATCCTGATCAAAATTCCAGTAGACTTCCTTACAGAAACAGAAAAACCAACCTTCAACTTTATATAGAATGGCAAGAGGCCTTGAACAGCTAAAGCATGTTGAAAGAAAAGAACAAAGTAGGACTCATACTTCTAGATTTTAAAATATATAGCTACAGCAATCAAATCAACCTACTACTTGTATAACAACAGACACAAAGACCAATGGAATAAGAGTGCTAAGTCCATTCCATGGTGAAAGAAGAGTCTCTCCAATAAATGGTGTTGTCAAATTTGGATTTCCACACACAGAAAAATTAAACAGGATATATATGTCACACCATACACAAAAGCAAATTCAAAATGTGAAAACAAGTCATAAAATTCTTAGAAGAAAATTCAGGGGCAAGGGCCTAGCTGTTAACAATGGATTATCTAATATAATACCAAATGCACAAACAGCAAAAGACAAAATAAATAAATGGGACTTCATAACAATTAAAAACTTCTGTTCACCAAAAGACTCCCAAGAAAGTGAAAAGACAAGGTATAGACCGGGAGAATATTTCAGAAACCATGTATCTGATAAGAATCTAATAACCAAAATATATAAAAACTGACAACTTAAAAACAAAGACAAATAACCTAATCACAAAATGGGCAAAGAACTTAAATAGACATTTCCAAGAGGACATTCAAACGACCACCAAACACAAGAAAAGATGTTCAGTGTCACTAGCCGGAGAGATGCAAATCAAAACCACAATGAGATACCATTTCACTCTCACTAGGACGGCTGAGATTAAAAAACAAACAGAAGATTACAAATGTGGGAGAAGATGTGGAAAATTAGAACCCTTATCCATTGCTGGTGGGAATGCAAAATGATACAGCTGTTGTGGAAAACTGTGGCAGTTCCTCAAAAAACTAAAAATATAACTACCGTACACCCACTAATTCCACTCCTAGGTATATACCCAAAAGACTTGAGAAGAGACTCAAACAGGTACTTGTACACCAATGTTGACTGCAGCACTATTCACAATAGCCAAAAGGTGGAAACAACCTAAATGTGCATCAACAGATGAACAGATAAACAAAAAATGGAATACTACTCAGTAAGAGAAATGAAGTCTTAACACACGCTACGATATGGGTGCAGTGTGAAGACATTATGCTGAGTGAAATAAGTTAATCACAAAAGGACAAATATTGTATGATCTCGCTTACATAAAAAGACAAGAATACACAAATGTATAAAGACCAAAGTTTATTAGTGGTTACCATGGGCTGGAAGGAGGAGACAAGAGGGGCAGGGAGGGTTATGGCTTATGGAATACTGAGTTTTAGGTTTACGGTGATGGACAAGTCACACTGATTAAGGGTAGGGTTGCACAGCCAATAAATTGAATTGCTGTCTATGAGTTGCACGCCTATAAAAAGTTCAACTGGCAAAAGTTGTAGGATAGATATATTTACGACAATGACGAAAAAAGAGTAGCTGCTGAGGCTGTTTATGTACAACCAAACACGTCATGGGATTTGGCTCCTTGGCTTGGAGGTTTATGGTCATGGTTTCATGGGACATTCCAGTTAATTGGCCTAATAACACGTTTAGTGCTTCTGTTGCACCTCTTAGTTCAGTGTGTAGTGCCTAGGATCTTAAAAGCTCACAAGCAGCCATTCAAGCTACAATTGGTCTCTATTCACCTGGAGCATTAGAAGAAGAAGGAGAGTTAGGAATAGAAGGAGGAAATGGAATGTGTGACTAACTGCCTCCATGAACTGCCTCTTTTGCCATAAGACCAGAAGAACTGGATGCTGCCTGGCTACCATTACTGAACATTTTGATCAAAGATTCTACAGAAGAATCTTTGATCAAAAGAGGGAAAATGTAGAACAGAATTCCAAATTCTCACAGACTCCAGACTTTCTGGAGCCAAGGGGGCTGGATGAACCCCTGAAACTACTGCCCTGAGATAATCTTTAAACCTTAAACCAAAAACATCAACTGAAGTCTTGTTAAAACCAAACAACAGTTTAGCTTAACTAGTAAAGAATGTCTGCCTTGAGCCTTGTGCTCTTTTAAGATGTATCTATATGGGACCATAATGACAACAGCAACTTGAAAGACTTGATAGGAACCTTAGGGGACAGTGAGTTTATGTTAATGAGGGAGGAACAACTCAGAAAAGGAGTGTGAGAATGGTTGCACAACTTGAAGAATGTAATCAGTGTCACTGAATTGTACATGTAGAAACTGTTGAATTGGCATATGTTTTGCCAGGCATATTCTCAACAACCACAACAAAATAAATGAAATCTAGAGAAAAATAAAAGAGTATTATGTCAGTCAGGATTCAGCTAACCGGAAGGGGCCTTGCCAAAACACTGGGAACAAGCCTTCTGATCCACCTACTAATTTATAGGGAATACAAGGGACAGAGGAACGTGTTAAATGCCACCACGGGGGAAGTGATCAGCAAAAGACTTTGTTAAAAAAGCAAAGATGTCACCTTGAAGACTAAGGTGCATCTGACCCAAGTCATGGTGTTTTCAATCGTCTCATATGCCATGTGAAAGCTGGACAATGAATAAGGAAGACTGAAGAAGAATTGATGCCTTTGAATCATGGTGTGGGCGAAGAATATTGAAGATACCATGGACTGCCAGAAGAACAAACAAATCTGTCTTGAAAGAAGTACAGCTGGAATGCTCCTTGAAAGCGAGGATGGCGAGACTTTGTCTCATGTACTTTGGACATGGGTTACCAGGAGAGACCAGTCTCTGGAGAACGACATCATGCTTGGTAAATTAGAGGGTCAGTGAAAAACAGGAAGACCCTCAGCAAGATGGACGACTGACACAGTGGCTCTAACGATAAGCTCAAGCATAACAACGATTGTGAGGATGGCACAGGACCAGGCAGTGTTTCGTTCTGTTGTACACAGGGTCGTTATGAGTCAGAATAGACTTGACGGCACCTAACAACAACAACAATTTAATCATCATCCCTACTTCAGGAATGCTTTGAAGGTGGTAGCACCTTTGCTTTAAGCTGATACTTTCAGCTAGAGATAACTTAGCCCAAACTGAGGTGAAGCCACAGAAATGAACAGTTTCCCTACCATTAATGGGCATACTAACGTTTCCCTACTTTACAGAAAGTTAATTAAAAGAACATTATACACACTCACATCTCAAAGTCAAATGACAGACATGCTTCATTTTATGCCACAGATAATTTTTTAAAAGTATGTAAAGTTAATTTTTGTAAAGTTAGTTACTATCTACAACAGAAAATCTGCACATTTATTTTTAAATGCCTTTTGAAATAAATCCTGAATTCCCTGGAATCTCACATATTTTATAAATTCAAACTTGGTATACAGGTCAAGCTAATTTTAAAAGAGGTTTGTGTAGATTAGTAAAATTGCTCATACTTTGAGTTAAAACCCCCCCCCATTCTTCTCCATTATTTTAAGTAATACGAGTGTGCCTTACAACAAAGCAGACAATGGAATTTTAAGTTATCCTACAAAATTTTTTTTAAGTATATTCTCTATGTGGAGGTTGTAATACCTGTTAATTAAAGAAAACTTATGAAGTAATAAGTTTCTGATATCTAAATTCCAACCACTTCATCCTACCTCTGTTACCCTCCCCAATCCCAGCCAGCATCTCTCACTTGGATTACTGCTGCAAAGAACATCTCACTGGTCTCCCTGTTTCTGCCCTTTTCCCTCTACAGTCTCTTCTGGACAACAGCAGCCAAACTAAACCTTTTCAAACAGAAGTCACGTGATGTCACTTCTCGGCTCAGAGCCCGCCAATGGCTCCTAGCTCAGGTTAAACAACAAAGTCTTCCTGCTTACTACATAAATCTGCCCCTCCTTCATTTCTGACCTCATCTTTTACACTTCACTCACGACACTCCTGTCACCTGGCTTCCTCGCTTGCTGCCTTCTCACCTTTGTGTTTGCTATTCCCTGTGCCTGGAAAACTCTTCCTGCAGATATTATCATGGTTGCCTCCACTGCCTCCTTAGGCTTCAATGTTCCATACTTTGTGACCCTTCCTCTTGAAGACTCTCTCTAAACTACAGCACTCCTCACTCCCACCACTGGCATTCCCTGGTTTGTTTCTCTGTTTGTTTAACTTGCTTAATTTTTCTTCATAATACTTATGACCATCTGACACATATCTTTTCCTTAGTTATGTATCTGACTCCTCCCACTCTAAAATAACATTTATAATAATAATGGCTAATGTTTACATGGAGCCCTGGTGGTGCAGTGGTTGAGGAGCTCAACTGCTAACCAAAAGGTTGGCAGGTGAAATTCACCAGCCATTCCCTGGAAACCCTATAGGGCAGTCCTGCTCTGTCCTATAGTGTCGCTATGAGTCAGAACCAACTGGGCACATCTAACGACAACAACAAATGTTTATATTGTTTACTAATGCCAAGTGATGTATAAATAATAACACTTCATCTTTACGTAGTAAATACTATTATAAAGATGAGGGAACTGAGGTGTGGAGAATCTAAGTAACTTGCCCAAAGTCACATACTCAGTGGAAGAGCTAGGGTCTGATCCTAGGTAATCTGGCTCTAGGACCTGCGCTGGGCCACTACACTATACGGCATGGCTTTCATGTACTTTGGTTCACTGCTGTATTCCCTAGCATCCTGTAGGCACTCAATAAATAACAAGTGAATGAATGTAACTCCAACTACCAAAAAAACAAACCCACTGCCATCAAGTAGATTCTGACTCATGGCAGTACTTGAACTACAGGGTTTGGCATAAAAAAGGTTTAAGTAAAGAAGAACGAGTCTGTAAGAATTTGGTAAAGGGAGAGGAGCTGTCTGAAAACTAGATAAGAAAGATGGAGGACAGGGACAGAATACTCAAAGCACAAAACCATCCAAAGTCTAGTAATGAGAGTATGGGAGAAAAAAAGCTTTCTAGCATATCCAAAAGTAATGAAGGGTGGTCAACAGTAAATAAAGACAAAGAAAGGCTGCAGAGAAAAAGAAATAGATCAAGTGCAGTTTCATCTTTTAAGTTTTTAGAAACCTATGCCCTATTGTTCAGTCTCATGAAACTGGAAAGGAGATACTACTTCAAATGTTCCCACTGTCATGACCCTCCAGAATTATATTTAGATAAATAACCTTTCCACTTCTAACCGTTATTATTCTATGTGATCTGGTCAACATAATTCACTATTAAACTGCTTTAAAAAATCAAAATATTCTAAAATTAGGTTGTGATGTAACTGCACAAGCCTGTAAGTATACTAAAAACAACTGAATTATACACTTAAAACTGGGGAGTTTCATGGTATGTAAATTGTCTCAATAAGCTGCTTTTAAAAAAATCAGAATCCACATAAGTGCTTGATAATTAGTTATAAAATTAATTCTAAATGGAGGAAATTAAACAGTTCATACACAAAACTGTAAACAAAATATGGCCCTTTTCCCTTGAACTCTTTATTATTCGAGTTGCACTTTTTAGCAAATGTTCTCAAATGTAGTGTTACAACAAATTCATGATGTACGTTACAAATAATTAGTTTCTAAATGATAAAGCACCCAAGTCTGTGATGATACACTTTTTTATTGTTATTAGGAGCTGAGTTCAGACTATCTCTGAAATATAACTTTCACTCATTTGCATCCTAATATGCTTTGCATATAATCCTGGATTTGCATACAGAAGACTTACAGGACAGTTCATACTAAGAGGGTGTTCATCTTTCATTGTCTGTCAGTGGAAGGGAGGGCAGACTGAGAACTACTATTCATAGACTGCTGTTGCTGTCAGGTGCCGTCGAGACCGTGCCGACTCATAGTGACCCTATTAACAACAGAACAAAACACTGCCCAGTCCCGTGCCATCCTCAGAATTGTTATGCTTGAGCCCACTGTTGCAGCCACTGTGTCAATCCACCTCGTTGACGGTCTTCCTCTTTTTCAATGACCGTCTACCAAGCATGATGTCCTTCTCCAGGGACTTGTCCCTCCTGATAACGCATCTAAAGTACATGAGATGAAATCTCGCCATCCTTGCTTTTAAGGAACATTCTGGCTGTACTTCTTCCAAGACAGATTTGTTCATGCTTCTGGCAGTCCATGGTCTATTCAATGTTCTTTGCCAACACCATAATTCAAAGGCATCAATTCTTCTTCAGTCTTCCTGATTCAATGTCCAGCTTTCACATGCATATGAGGCGACAGAAAACACCCTGGCTTGCGTCAGGCGCACCTTAGTCCTTAAAGTGACATCTTTGCTTTTTAACACTTTGAAGAGGTCTTTTGCAGCAGATTTGCCCAATGCAATGCATCGCTTGATTTCTTGACTGCTGCTTCTATGGGTGTTGACTGCGGATCCAAGTAAAATGAAATCCTTGACAACTTCAATCTTTTCTCCATTTATCATGCTGCTGTTTACTGGTCCAGTTGTAAGGATTCCTGTTTTCTTTATGTTAAGATGTAATCCATACCGGAGGCTGTAGTCTTGGAGCTTCATCAATAAGTGCTTCAAATCCTCTTCACTTTCAGCAAGCATGGTTGTGTCATCTGCATCCCGCAGGTTATTAATGAGTCGTCCTCCAATCCTGATGCCGCGTTCTTCTTCGTACAGTCCAGCTTCTCGGATTATTTGCTCAGCATACAGACTGAGTAAGTATAGTGAAAGGATACAACCCTGACGCACACCGTTCCTGACTTTAAACCATGCAATATCCCCTTGTTCCGTTTGAACGACTGCCTCTTGAACCATGTACAGGTTCCTCATGAGCACAATTAAGTGTTCTGGAATTCTCATTCTTCACAACGTTATCCTTAATTTGTTACGATCCATAGAGTCAAATGCCTTTGCAGAGTCAATAAAACACAGGTAAACATCTTTCTGGTATTCTCTGCTTTCAGCCAAGATCCATCTGACATCAGCAATGATATCCCTCGTTCCACGTACTCTTCTGAATCTGGCTTGAATTTCTGGCAGTGCCCTGTCGATGTACTACTGCAACTGCTTTTTAATGACCTTCAGCAAAATTTTACTTGTGAAAGTAATGATACTGTTCAATAATTTCCACAATCTGTTGGATCACCTTTCTTTGGAATGGGCACCAATATGCGTCTGTTAGATTGCTGTACTGTGTGGGCTTGCGTGTTGCTGTGATGCTGGAAGCTATGCCACCGGTATTTCAAATACCAACAGGGTCGCCCATGGTGCACAGGTTTCAGCGGGGCTTCCAGACTAAGACAGACTAGGAAGAAGGACCTGGTGGTCTACTTCTGAAAAAATTAGCCAGTGAAAATCTTATGAACAGCAACGGAACATGTGTAGATCACTGAGTTGTTTTTCCAGGACCGCAATGGGTCATAGGCACTACAAACTACCGCCTGAAGGCCAAATCCTGCTAATAGTGGGACAAACCCTGCCATGTCCATTCATTTATATACTGTCTACGGCTATTTTCCTCATGTAGCAGAACTGAGTAGCTGCAATAGAGACCCTGTGTCCTGCGAAGCCAAAAAGACTTCCTAACTGGCCCTTTAAAGTTTGTTGATTCTCGAGTTATAACATCCCATACTCTCGTGCACATCTGATCACTGTTACTGTGTGCGTGTAACTATCTTTGAACGGCTGACCATGGGTGAATGCAATGATAACTATGTACTATGCACTTACCTGATGACTTTACTATTTTCTCATGACTGTGAATGAGTTCTTTAGGTCACTGAGATATCAACCCTTTATTTTATTGCAAAATAACTTTCTCCAAGGTTGTCTGCTACTGCTTTAAGGAAGTCACAAAGACATCTAAAGTTACAGGAAAAGAAGCTTGTGGGAAAGAACAGTTTGATGATGCTGAGAGAAATAGGGTATGTGTTAAAATAAACTCCCTAAGTACTGGGAAAGGGTTGAATCCAAAGTAAGAGAATAAAAACTGCCCCTGGTAATGGAAAAGCACATGGATACAGGAGTCAAGGTACAGGCTGAATGAGGTACACGAGAGATCTCACATTAAACATCCTAGTTCTCCTCATGAACCCTAGTGGTGTAGTGGTTAGATGCTACAGCTGCTAACCAAAGGCCTGGCAGTTCGAATCCACCAGGCGCTCCTTGGAAACTCTATGGGGCAGTTCTTCTCTGTCCTACAGGGTCGCTATGAGTCAGAATCGACTCGATGGCAACGGGTTTGGTTTGGTTTTTTTTTTCCTCATGAAGTAGCTGTTATTCCCTGAGTCAATTCAGGGGGCACAGTCCTCTCCAAGACTGCTACTGGGGAAGCTCTCAGTCCTGTACCCCAGCCTCCCCCCATCCCTATTGCCTCTTTCTTCTCTATTATTTTACTTACACTCTTTCTTCTATCTTTGAAAATTAAAACTTAGATGAAAAGACTGTGCTTGGTTGACTGAGACCCCACCCCACAGTCAGGCAAGTTTTGTCCTAAAGTATTCTCCTCCTATCATTCTCCTTATTGCAAGGTTCACTGCCATCAACAACTCTGAACCCAGTTCCTGCTGGTGGGAATAAACATCTCCAGCAAGTCCACTGTTAAGTGTGTTTGGACCAACAGCTCATCCCATGATTCTTCCAGGTTAAGGTCACCATCCTGAATTTTGACAATAAAAATATTATGTCCTCACTGAATCCCTCCCTCATATAACTCTGTATTTGTTTATACCACTGATTACAACATAACTGCATTAAACAAAATCTTAGACTTTTGTTAAATTCAATGAATAATGCACACTTCTACCACACAAGACTGTGTTAAAGGGAAGGACAGTGTCTTAGGACTTTTTAATCCTTCTATGCCTTGTATGTAACCAAAACTCTTAAAACCAAACCCACTGCCGATGAGTCAATTCCGACTCATAGCAACCTATAGGACAGAGTAGAACTGCCCCATAGGGTTTCCAAGGAGTCGCTGGTAGATTCAAACTGCCGACCTTGGCTAGCAGCAGAGCTCTTAACCACTGCGCCACCAGGGCTCCACGCCTTGTATGTAGCAGACATTAAATAACTTGAATTCCGTTTTGCCTGACCACTTGAATCTGTAAATTTAGGATTAACCTTTGACTTGCTCACTTCTTTTGAAACTTTTGTGTACAGAATTTGCTTAAATGCTGCCGCTTGAGAAAAAGGAATCATGAATTTAATAACCTGACAGTTAAATTTTAGATCACAGACTGCTTATCTACACATACGATTAACAGATCTAATGACTGTAATCAAATTAGGGAAGTGATTCAGTTACACTAACTGACGCATCTTGTCCAAATCCATTTCCCAGTCTCCCAGAAGCACCAAGTTCACTCCAAACAAGATGAAGTGGATTCTTATCCAAGTAAATGTTTAAAACTTCATATATACTACAAAAACAACGACAAGTCTTTGGCTTCCCCATACACAAATAACATATTTTATTGTGTACTGTAAATAACTGATTATGGCCATGACTGCTTCATTTTGGGTAGATGCACTCGCTGAATTTCTGTGAATTTTACTTATTAAAAATGAGAATGTTTTATTTATATTCAGTAAAAACTCACTAAAATGGACTCATCTCAGGTAAGACCAGTCTAAACTACTGGAAAAAAAATTAATTTACACAACTTGGATCACTGCTGCCTGGAAAGTGGGGAAAGTTTCATGGAGGCAGTGCTTCATGAGTTGGATCTCAAACTTAAGACGCTTGTATCAGCAGAAAAAGGAGAAAGGTTCTTAAGGTAGCAAGTAAAGGGACCAGCACAGGCATAAGCAGAGAAACAAGATACTGAAAGCAAACAGAAAGGGTTATGAGTAGTTCAAACTGAAATAGCCACTTACTACAGTCATCCTCTGCTCTCATCTTGTAGCTACTTGGCAGAACAAGGTGATCAAAGCAGGAAAACCACAGAAAAATTAAAAGAATACTAGTAGAGAGAAAAAGAAAAGAAAAACAAACCCAAGTGCACTCCGTGTTTATAGCCCAGCAACCCTTACCCTTCCAGATAACCAACAGTTCTTATGCTTTATTTACAACAGAGCTTCAAGTACTAAAAACAACTAACTTCAGAGAGAAAAGGGGAGGCAAGCGCAGGGCTGCTCACCATCACTTCTCAGTCCCCTGCCCTTGGCAGGCATCACTAATCAATCAGATGTAGTATGCAAATTCAAATCAATCTGCTAATCCTGTGTTGGAATGCATGTAAAGGTATCCTCTGTTTGAACACTGCTATCCAAACTCAGAAAACAAATGAACTCAGATAAATTTTTTTTGAGTGTGGCTATCTGGAGAAGATGGTATTTCACATTACATGAACTCTTGCCTTCCAAAATTCTGAGACATAACAGACTGGAATAACAAGGTATGCATCTCTGACATCTCACTATCCAAACTCAGGAACCCATTGGAAATTCTAATAGCAAGGACTATCTCTATGTTTTTAGTTTGTTCTCAGATACGAAGAATATAAAACCTCACCTCTCCACAAAACTGTTTGAATATATGTAGGAGTTACTGTAATAGATGTCTGGAAGATGTATCACACATAATTAACCAAAATGCACTGTGTTTTATATTCACGGTACGTTGTTAGGTGCCATCGAGTTGGTTCTGACTCATAGCAACCCTATGCACCACAGAATGAAACACTGCCTGGTCCTGCGCCATGCTCACGATTGTTATTATGCTTGAGCCCATTGTTGCAGCCACTGTGTCAATCCATCTCACTGAGGGTCTTCCTTTTTTTCGCTGACCTGTACTTTACCAAGCATGATGCCCTTCTCCAGGGATTGGTCCCTCCTGACAACATGTCCAATGTACGTAAGACGTAGTCTCGCCATCCTTGCTTCTAAGGAGCATTCTGGTTGTACCAGAATTTCATGGTATATAATCCATGATACAGAAAAGATTAAATGCCAAAACACACACTCTATTTACAGTCTCAAGAAAGAAAAATCCAGTCATGTCTTAAAGTTTTTATTCACATGGGTTAAGGCTGAATGCTAATTATCCTAATCTCACGGTCAGCAATCAAGGGCAGGAAGGTCCTCAGAGCTTACTGTTCCTTGTTTTTTATCCTGCCCAGAGCAGGAAGATTATGCCTCCTACTGGCCCGAGCCATTCATCTTTAACCCAAACTCTTAGAACCCTCCAGAAAGCAGAAGACAAAGCAACTAAAAGACTAATGGCAGAGACTGACTGAAAAGGAGGCACCGCATAAAAGTTTGAGTAAAAAGGTTGTTGCCATTTTCAAGTATCTAGTTTGCTCAGTATGTGGAGTAAACCACCTTACTATCTCGTTCTTTATAACTTACGAAGAACATTTGGTCATAACTACTCAATAACATGTCTAATCTAGACAAAAAGGTGTGATGCTCAACCTCACACTAAATTATTCCGAAAATAATATGTACCTTTTCCATTTACGTAATTAACTTTATAACATTCACCACTGTCTTTATATATTACATTATCACTAAAAGAAAAGATTCCTATGTGAAGTGCTTGTAAGTACTGAGCGCCTCTTTATAAACAAAAGAAGCACACAAATAGTCCCCCTACTGCAATCCCTCAACTAGCAACTAGTAAACTCCTCAACAGGGATACTGCATACATAGCATTAAATATCTTTATATAATCAGTGGTAGCTCTTAAAATAGTTTAAATGCAATACATGTTCAATAAATATTTGCAGACTGAATCTCACATAACACAACCCTTGCACAAGGTAGCAATAAGAAATAACACCTCCAAATAGTCCACCTGGGCTAACACCCAAGACACACTGACAAGTCATTTCTGTCCACTGAAAATGCTGACTGCCTGTGACAAGTTAAATCTGTTAATCTTTTACTGTGCTTATGGTACGCTTTCTTACTGCAGTCAATATTAATTTAGTAATAGAATCATAAAAATTTAAATTAAAGGAACTTGCCAGGTTATTTAATACAGCCTTCATTTTACAGATGCAGAAACTAAGGTCTACTTTTCCCTCAATTAATACTTCGACACTTGTTATCCCTTAGTCTGGTCCCTAACTGAATAAAAGAGAAGTCTGACTGTACATTTTTGCTTAGGTTAATATTACAAATGAATGGGCATTCCTCAAATGCCAGTCTCTAGCACAGTACTTGTATATCACAAGTACTCAGTTAAGTACTTACATACTGTTCTTCCTTAAAGTATCCAAATTTGAGTAAATGACAACCCTTGTTTTATTTTCCTTTGAACAATTTTAGCGTGCAACATTATTTTTCTAATACAAAAAGCAATCTGATGTAAGTTTTTACTCAAAGCATATCTTTCATAACAAATAAGGTATGTCTGTTTTTTCCTACAACTCTGAAGCTCATTTTCCCCAATGACACCAAAAACTAGTAGTGAAGCAGAAACCAAATCAATTTTTCACAAACCAACATTCAAGACACTTTCCAATGGGGAAAGCAAACTGGTCTACTACTTATACATACACATATTCAGCTAAATGAGGCTAAAAATCAAGGGGCCTGAAATTGCTCAGATGTCTCTGTGGCCAGTAAGGAAGACAATTTCATCAGTTTCAAACCATAGAAGAGGAAGTATCTGCCTTCTTTCTGGAATCGTCTGGGACATAACCTTCACAGCTGGCCTAGATACGGACGAGCAAAAACCACTCTATGTCTTTTGTGTACTCGGCATAGGAGACAGGCCAAATGCAAGCGAGGTGGTATGTCAACCAACCAAGCACAAATACATGAAAGCTAGCTGATGTAGTGCTCATTCTCCATTTTAAAAGCAAAGACATCTTAGACATATGGTTAAAATAATCTCTAAATTTATAACTGTCTAATAAATATCTCCCACTTCAATGGAAGGAATAGTAATTATTTCTTGGACAGAGTTAATAAATTGCCTGACCTAGAACCGAGGATAAAATTGAACAACTGAGCGTCAGGATCTGGGACAAAACTCAGGACTAATATGGCATCACTATGTAAACCTATGGATCACCATACCTTGGTCACTGTAACTAAGATGGAAACAAGAGACGTTTATTATCATCACAATAAACAAGAAAGTAAAACAAAATCGCACAATGTGGGTTTAAATTATAATTTAGAAAACATCTAAAATGGTCCATATATATGAATTCTACTTTGGTCATAAATCTAAATATAAAATCTAAAAGATTCAGAAGTGTGTATGCCGTATGGGAACCCTGGTGGTGCAATGTTTAAAGTGCTCAGCTGCTAACTGAAAGGTGGACTGCTCTAATCCACCAGTTGCTCCAAGGGAGAAAGACGTGGCAGTCTGTTCCCGTAAACATTGCAGCCTTGGAAATCCTATGGGGCAGTCCAACTCTGTCTTAAAGGGTCACTATCAGTTGGTACTGACTCCAGAGCACACAACAACATGCCTTACAGGACTGAAGGGAAAAAAGGAACTCTGGCCTAGCGCTACTTCTGTTGTTGTTGTTGCTGTTGTTGGGTGCTGTTGAGTTGGTTCCAACTCACAGCGACCCTATGTACAATAGAACGAAACACTGCCCAATCCTGAACCATCCTCACAATTGTTTCTATGTTTGAGCCCACTGTTGCAGCCACTGTGTCAGCTCATCTCGTTGAGGGTCTTCCTCTTTTTCGCTGACCGTCTACTTTACCAAGAATGGTGTCCTTCTCTCCAGGCACTCGTCCCTCCTGATAACATGTCCAAAGTATGTCAAAGTCTCGTCATCCTCCCTCCTAAGGAGCATTCTGGATGTACTTCTTCCAAGACAGATTTGTTTGTTCTTCTGGTGGTCTACAGTATATTCAATATTCTTCACCAACACCGTAATTCAAAGACATCAATTCTACAGTCTTCCATGTTCAATGTCCAGTTTTGCATGCATATGAGGCAACTGAAAATACCATGGCTTAGGTCCGGCATACCTTATTCCTTAAAGTGACATTTTTGCTTTTTAATGCTTTAAAGAGGTTTTTCGCAACAGATTTGCCCAATGCAATGTTGTTTGAATTTCTGACTGCTGCTTCTTCCATGAGCACTGACTGTGGATCCAAGTAAAATGAAATCCTTGACAATTTCAATCTTTTCACCGTTTATCACAATGTTGTTTACTGATCCATTTGTGAAGTTTTTTTTTTTTAAGTTGAAGTATAATCCATACCAAAGGCTGTAGTCTTTGATCTTCATCAATCAGTGCTTCAAGTCCTCTTCACTTTCAGCAAGCAAGGTTTTGTCATATGCATACTGCAGGTTGTTAAAGAGTCTTCCTCCAATCCTGATGCCATGTTCTTCTTCATATAGTCCAGCTTCTAGGATTACTTGCTCAGCATACTGACTGAGTAAGCACGGTGAAAGAATACAACCCTGACACACACCTTTCCTAATTTTAAACCATGCTGTATCCCCTTGTTCTGTTCCAATGTCTACCTCTTGGTTTATATAGACCAAACACTACTTCTATGGTCTGAAAATTAATCAGAAGACTCTGATAGCTTCCCTGTCATTCAGTTTATCTCTTTCCATGAAGTGGGTATAAAAATGACACATCTTATAGGACTGTTTTCTAGAAAAGTCTGATAGGTCTTACCTGGAATTAAAAGAATTACATAAATAAAAATAGCAATTGATAACAACTGATTCTTTTAAAAAATCCCTGAATTTGTTTGTTAAGTAAATACAGTATTAGTCAGAATATTTTCTACAATAAGACATCAGGGTTTCTTCTGAACGCCTAGATAAGTTTATTGCCTTTGTTAACAGATATGTTAATCACCATGTAGGTATTCTTAAACATAACTAATCACAAACAGGCAGAAGAGATCACAAATGGAATTTTTTCCATTTTTGCACAGCAAATTTACTCTACCAGAGTTCCAAATAAAACTGCTTTAAAAAGGAAAAGCACATTAACGTTTTTGTCTAAACAAAAATTAGTAATTATCTTTTTTAAAGTTTTTACTGTGAAAATACTGAGAGACAAGGTGAACGGAAAACTTGCTTTGATATTCTTTTTTTTAGGCAATGTAAGAGGGGTTACCTAAATGGAAGGTTGCAATGGTTCAGAGGTTAGGTTGTGGCTTTGCTGTAGGTTGCCAGTATGAGTTTTCATTTAGAAAAAAGGCATGGGGTTCCAGTTTTCTTTTCTTAAATGAAAATGTTTATATTAGAATTGTTTAGAAAATACCAATAACATTCTTCTAGGATATTCAATATTAATACACACCTCTACAAATAAGTCTCCTTCTAAGTGAGGTGTATAAGTGACTTGGACCTTCGTCTATGGAGTGGGAATGTGAAAGGTCAGAAAAGGTACAGACTTTTTATCCTGGGCTTAAATTGAAGGTATTCAAAAAAAGATTACACAGGCAGCACAACACTATCAAATTAGCAGTATCTTTACTTTTCTAGAATTACCTTAAAAATACATCATATTCCAACTCATAAGAAATATAGTTTCCTATCTCGGTAAGTACCATGGTTTCAACTTTGAATACTTTTAAATCTTTTCTTTTTCAAAGACACATTTAATGCTTGAAATTACAAAGGACATACTTTTATCAAACTCCATTTCAGTTTCACAAACAGAATAAATTAATTATGAACTGAGATAATAAATAGCTCATTGTCCAGCTAAAGGTCTACATCACATACTATATTTATATTTGTAGAGTAGGAGGTCAAGTACAGACTTGTTTGTGATCTGCAAGTCCAATAATTTAGAAACTATAATCAACCTAAATGCAAAACTCATTTGATAATTTTTAAATGCCACATTTCTTTCTAATGTAATTAAAAATTGTTATTAGTGGTGGTACCAAGGGATGATATAGAAAGTAGCACAAAACTGATAACCTCCCTGAACATTATCAGGTGTGAAAATATCTGGTAAAAAGATATTACCTTAAAATCTGTGAAATGAGGTACTTACAGAGCTGCAATCTTATCTACTAAAAATGACTTTAATACAAATACACTATTTCTTAGAAGAAGGTGGCAGTAAAGGAGTTTTCATGTTTCAATGTATTTTAAATAGTCACTTGAATAATGTAAATCTAGTCTTGGGGAGCAGGAGGTATGAGGACATATATTAAATATATCCATTAATATTGTTTATTCTCAAATCTTAAATGCAGTATGAAATCATTTTTGCACATAGGATTTCTGGTGTTGAAAATTAAATGCAAGTAAGTATGTCGTGTTCGATTTTAAAATAAATACATGAAATTCCATATTTGGAGATTAAGATGTTTGCCGTCCATTCACTAGCGTTTCCGAGCAGGTGCCAAAAATTGAAGTCCACTCAATTCAGGAGTTTTTCTAGGTTAAACTCATCGCACTTCAATTGTAACGGGAATGTAAATATAAATTATCAATGCAAGAATAAGAAAACCACATGGTTCACCAAAAACAGCACTCCACTATCATTGTTGTTCAAATTCTTCACCCAGTTGCCTACACAGCTCACTCTTATTTTAAAAACATAAATGAAGGTTCCTTTTTCCTATTGTTCTCATAATACTAAAACACACATTATTAATTAAACTTTTAAAATCTGCCTTTCTTAAAGATGTAAAATCCAAGATAATTAGTTCAATTTAATGATGATTTCAGGGACACCAAGTTACATTATGTTAATAGAAAAAAAATTAAAACTCTGGTTTTGTGGAAACCTTGAAGGTAAGCAGGAAATCAGGCATCTCTTAAATTACGGCTTGAAGGGGGGGAGGGATAGTTATCTGAAGAATAAACCCCCCTACACACGCACACACACACACACACAAAAAAAAACCAAAAACAACAATTGTACTTATCTGACCCACAGGGTCGCTATGAGCCGGAGTCGACTCCAAGACAACGGGTTTGGTTTTTGACCTATTCAAGCTGTCACAACATGACTTGCCAAAGCCAAAAAAAATTTTCCTATAAAATATTTAAACTTCATTTTAAAATTAAAACTGAAAGCAAGATACATAACTGCCAATTACCGTGCAGTATGAAACTATTAACGTCTGCATTGACCTACTTCATATTAGCATCATAACATGGATGCATGCCAAGAAAATAATGAAAATTACTGTATAACAAACTTTAATTTTGTATTTATAAATTGTCCCAGTTTTTAAGTGTGTAAATATGCAATACCAGTTGTTTTAGAAAACGTTTGCTTTTAAAATTGTTATATAAAGTATGCAGTTTTGATATTTTAGTAAGTCATAGTCAATGATGGACCTGCAGGGTTTCATTTTCAAAATCAGAGCTTTGTTTACACCACATTTAAATTCTATTTTTCCACTTCTATCAAAAAAAAAAAACTCTTACACCTAATTGTAAATATTCTTTCCATTTTTAAAATCGTGCTATACTTTTAAAAAATGTCAGTTAAGAAAGAATCCTACAAAACAATGCATGCAAGTTCATGTTCAAAGCACATTTGCAATGGCTCTAACAGAAGATGAACTTAACTCGGTGTATTTAATTATTAAAAGACTGCCACCGTCTTTAAGAGTGCTCAATCTAATGCTGAAACACTTGAAATTCTCCTACAAGAACGTACAGGAATAACAAAGGATATTTTATCTACGGCTTCCAAAAAAGGCACAAAGTGGCAACACATTTATTGGATTTCCCTTTTATAAATTAAAAAAATCACTTCATACTACAAACTACCCCCTTTCCAAGTAAAATATTTTCATACTAAAGAAGAACTTTCTTCACAATTAATGCAAAGTATAAAGTGTCTGCAAGGGAAATTTAATCTTAGAATAAAGGAGGCAAAAGCATCCAGAAACAGCAGCTAACCCAACTGAGAGGAAGAGACACATTAGGTTTTGTGCTGCATATTAATATTCTTACGCACAATATCTGTTTGATGAACATTCATAACACACTTCTTCCTCTAAGACTGCAAAAAGGAGTAAACACATTTCACATTTCCCAGTCCCAAATTCATGCTACCATCATGCAATATGACTTCATTTCTACCCCTATTTCTCTGGCCCTAGGTGAAAAACACGACCAACTCGTTTCTCTCTCTCACAATTGAGGAGGGGAGTCGAAGCTTTTTTTGGCTCAGGAGGCCGGGGGCTGAGGCGAAGTCCCCACACCCCGAGGCCCCATAAATACGCCCTCGCCTCTGGAAACCCACGTTCAGCGAATGCACCAGCCGCCTCCTCCGCGCCCCCGCCCCTCTGCAGCATTCAGAAACGTGCCCGGGCTGCTGACCCCCGCGATGGAGGCTCCTCTTACCAGATGGAGTTCTTGATCTTGTGTTGCAGCGCGCTGGCCTCCGTCCCTGGCAGCCCGGGCACAAGGGCTGGCAGGGCCACCCCCGAGTTGGGGGCGCTGGCGGGACGCTGCTGGTGGGCATCGGGCTGCTGTGGCGGCGGCTGCTGTTGTTCCTCTGCCATCGCTGCTGGAGGGGCGGCGGGGAGGGAGGGAGGAGGGGGCGCGGGGACGGGAGGACGAAGGGGCGAGGAGGAGGAGGAAGGAAGCTGGATACGCTAGGCCTTCACCCCGGGGCTCGAGTGAGTCGCTTTCGCCTGCCGCCCGGGGGACATCACCGCGGAGACGGCGCGTCTGCTCGCGGCCCGGCGCTTCACCGCGGGAGAGCCATGGCGGCGCCCCTCAGCCCCCCGCCCGCCGCCGCCTCCTCCCGTCAGCGGCCGGGGCTGGGGGGTGAGGAGGGGGCGTCTGAAGACAAGGGGGGAGGCTCCCCCAGAACCCAAGGAGAACGGGTCCTCGGGGGTCTCCGCGGCCCAGCCTTCCCTCCTCGCCCTGGGCTTTCTACTCCGGGGCCCAGCGCTGCTGCAGCCCCACGCTCGGCTCCACGCCG
>NW_004443966.1:2059113-2093614 GCF_000243295.1 Trichechus manatus latirostris
GGGGGGGGGGGCGGCAGTGTGATGATGCTGCTCAGGGAGGCCTGAACTGTCTAGTGTAGAAGACAACAGGCAAGGCCTCTAGCACCAGATGGAACAGCTGCTCAGCTCACGCTGGTTTTTCTCTGGGCCTGTGGCTGTTATGAGCCCTTCAGCTTTAACTTTTCTGAAAAGAGTTTCTGTCAGCTTTCTACCTGTCAGATTCTCTGGCCACGTTCCTGCTGCGGCTTGGACTTTGGGCTGTAAGGCTCTGCCACTCTTCGACTCCTAGCATGAGGGAAATCCGATTGGCTTGGGCTACCTGGCCTTTGGAGAGCAGCTCCACACCTTGGCCTGGCACCACTGTGCCCTCAGGCCTGTCCCACAGACTCCAGGCCCAGATTTACAGCCTCTTGGATTCCTTTGTGCTCTGACTATCCATTGCACTGATTGTATCACATGAATTAGTCCCCTTTTCCTAACCTAAGGTCACAATTAGCTTAGCCACTTTGGTAAACTACAGGTTGTGTGTGAAATTCATTTTGCATATGTGCCCGTGTCCCATGTAGACACAGTATTTTTCTGCACCAAATTGATAGACGTGGTATGTGCTAGACAGATGCTTCAAAGAGGAATATAAATAGCTAATGTTTGTTGAGTACTTTCAATGTGCCAGGCCTAGTACTTTCCATGCATTATCATAGTTACTTCTCCCAAGAACTGTATGACATAGGTACTGTTATTCTTTCTGGGAGTGCCTGGCTAGTGCAAACAGTTAAGCACATGACTACTAACTGAAAGGCTGGTAGTTCTAACCCACCTAGCGATGCCTCAGAGGAAAGGCCTGGCGATCTGCTTCAGAGAGGTCCCAGCCATGAAAACCATAGGGAGCACAGTTGTACTCTGAAACACGAAGTCACCGTGAGTTAGACAGCAACTGGTACTAGTATTATTCTTTCTATTTTACAGAAGAAACTGAAGCTTAGAGAGGTTAAATAGCATTCTTAAAACTTTAAGAATTGGTAAATGTGGGAGCCAGGATTTGACACCAGGAAGTCTAATTCCAGAGTCTGTGAGTCATGCTGAAGCTGGCATTATACTGAAAAATGTTGAATGTATGTATGAGCTCTATATCCGTGAAGAAGCTGGAGTAAGAAAAAGGCATTGGTTGATTCCCCAGGTCCTAATGTTTCACCTTGCCAGGAGGGAATGATGACTCCACGCTGTCACACCTTGGGAGGGGGCGATCCTTAGAGAATGGGTGACTTATCCAAGCAAGGTAATACATCTGAGACCTGCCAAAGGCCTTAAGAAAAGGAAGCTGAGGACCAGGACCTTTAAAAAACTTGGCTACCGGGTGTCACACAGGTTTCATAAAAGAGCCACGATAGCACAGCCACCACTAGAGGGCTCCGCAGGCTGCGCCCCCAAGCCGCCCTCTGGTGGTGGTGCCGACTAGAGCGTAGTGTCGAGTCTGGGCCTTCAGGGACAAACAGGCGTGTGCGAGACACCTGGGACTCTTCGGATCAGCCAGCAATGAGAGGGGTGGATGATAGGATCAGACTAAGAACTTATTGTCAGAATGAGACATCCTTTCAAGGAGGAAAGGATCAGTCCCCCACTCTTCATTTAACATCTGGGAGTAGAGTGGGCGTTTTGTTATAGTCTTCACAGAGAACTAGGAATAAAATTATGCCACAAAAAACCCCGCAGACACCTAATAAAGTTACACAAAATCTTGGGTGGGGATTCAAGCCAGACCCAGAGAATCCTGAGTGAAGACAGCAGGTGCTTCTTAAATTGTATGTCTACCGCTCTAGGTATGTCCCAACCCTCCGCCATTGAGTCCATTCCAACTCATAACAACCCCTTAGGGTTTCCAAGGCCGTAAATCTCTACGGAAGCAGACTGCCACATCTCTCTCCCGTGGAGCCACTGGTGGTTTCGAACCCCCAACCTTTCAGTTCACAGTACAGCACTTTAACCACTGTGCCACCAGGCTCCTTTCTGGGTATGTAGTCCTCTACTGAAGACACACAAATCCCCAGAATCAGTGTGGCTCATTTTCTCAGAGCTTCAGTTTAGTTCAGTGGGAAGGAATGTAAAACATTATAATTTTCATGAATTTTTAAGATAATACACTAGATGTCACAAAATTTGAGCTTTTATTTCCCAACTCGGAAGAGGGTAAGTTTGAAAAATATTGATATAGTAGCAAAAACAAAAAAATCCTGTGTTGGAGTCAGAAGAGCTGGGAATTCAAACCTGTTTCCATCTCTCAGGTCTCTGGGTAGTGCAAACAGTTTGCACTCATCTACTAACCTACAGGTTGGCAGTTCAAACCCACCCAGAGGCATCGTGGAAGAAAGACCTGGCAGTCTGCTTCCATAAAGATTACAACCAAGAAAATCCCATGGAGCAATTCTACCTCTGTAACACATGGGGTCACCCTGAGTTGGACTCAGCTCAGCAGAAACAAGTTGTTGTTGTTTTTTTTTTAATTTGATTTCCATCTCTATAACAATGGTGAAACTTACCTACCTCACAGGGCTGTTGTAAAGAACAACACTGAAAGTAATATGTAAACCACAGAAATGCTACACACATATAAAAAGAATCTACAAGGTGGATTGTGAGCACTTCAAAGGTAGACAGACTATGTTTTATTTATCCCAGTATTACAGGACACAATTCCTGACTCCCAGGTGTTTAATATATATCTGTTGAATTCAGTAGTTACCTAACCTTAACATTCTTAACCCAGCACATTATAGCATTGTCTTAGTTTTCCAGTGCTGCTGTAACAGAAATACCACAAATGGATGGCTTTAACAAACAGAAATTTGTTCTCTCACAATTTAGAAGGCTAGTAGTCTGAACTCAGGGCGCCAGCTCCAGGGGAAGCCCTTCTCTCTCTGTCGGCTCTGGAGTGAAGGTCCTTGTCATCAATCTTCCCCTGGGTCTAGGAGTTTCTCAGCTCAGGGAGCCTGGGTCCAAAGGACGCACTCCGCTCCCAGCTATCCTTTCTTGGTGGTAGGAGGCCTCTCTCCTCTCTGCTCGCTTCTCTCTTTTATATCTCAAAAGAGATTGACTCAAAATACAGCCTAATCCTGTAGATTGTGTCCTGCCTCATTAACATAACTGCCTCTGATCTTGTCTCATTAACATCAAAGAGGTTATGATTTACAACATATAATTACATCAGATCACAAAATGGAGGACAACCACACAATACTGGGAATCATAGCCTAGCCAAGTTGACACACATTTTTGGGGGGACTCAATTCAATCCATAACAACCATTTTGCTCTCTTATATCTATAAGCCTTTCCTCCTTTATGGAACTGTAAACTTTTTATACTTTCCAGACTGTAGCATATGTATTGATCATGTGTTTTTTGTGCCTGATACATAGTAGTATCGATCAAAGAAACTAGAAATAAATAAGATCTGGTCCCAATTGGAAGTAGTTTACATTCTGTGGGGCAGAGAGACATATTAACATATAATAATTATACATGATGCTGAGTTCTAAAATATAGACATGTCCACTAATGCTCTGGTGATACAGTGGAGGGAGGGATTGGCTCTGCTCAAGGTAAAAGAGCTGTTTGGATAAGGCCTGTTGGCTGGCATTTGAATCGGGTCTTGTTGGAGTTCAGTAGGCAGAGCCTGATTGGCTGGCATTTGAATCGGGTCTTGCTGGAGTTCAGTAGGCAGAGCATGATTGGCTGGCATTTGAATCGGGTCTTGCTGGAGTTCAGTAGGCAGAGCATGATTGGCTGGCATTTGAATCGGGTCTTGCTGGAGTTCAGTAGGCAGAGCATGATGAGTCAGGTAAAGAGAATGCCATGAGCACCAGTGTGGAGTCATGGAAGAGTGCACGGGACGAGAGAATGAAGCACAGCCCAGTAGTTTGCTCAGTGCTCAGATCCTTAATGGAGTGTATGGGGCGGGGAGAAAAGGGAAGGGAGACACAAGTCCATCTTACAAAATGTGGCTTTATGTTCTTCATTATGATTATTCTATCAAAGGAAGATGAGGCCTAAACTAGGTTTCCCCCTTGGTAAATATCGGCTAAGTGCTTAGAGTGCATATTTCATTACTACAAATTATGGTGGTCTACCAGACATAGAAAAGATCGGTTCTACTCTATTCTCCTTTTTCATTTTTCCTTAAAAATAAAAACAAATTATTTCCTTTACCTCTTTTCTCTTGATCATTACTTCTTCTGCCTTCTCCCATTGCAAACTTTTTGCCTTTAGGAGATGACAGTAGAAAATGCAATAACCTACATGGTGTTATTCAAAGGGACAACGAAGGCTCGTTGTTGTGTGCCATCGAATCGATTCCGACTCATAGCGACCCTACAGGACACAGCAGAACTGCAACACAGGGTTTCCAAGGCTGTAATCTTTACAGATTGCCAGTTTTTTCTCCCTTGGAGCTGCTGGTGGGTTCGAACCGCCAACCTTTCGGTTAGCAGCTGAGCACGTAGTCATTGTGCCACCAGGGCCCCTTTTAAGGAAGGCTTTACACACCCAAAAATCTTCTTCCTCCATATGAGAAAGTGCTATCATTTATGATTAATTTCTTTGGACTAAGCTGTTGTCTTTAAAATGGGTGTCGTCCTAGAAGGGCTGATCTATGAAGACACAATGCTGTAATGTGACTGAGTTTTCAGTCTTCCAACAGTATTACACTTGCGGGGGGCGGCGGGGGGCACTAAGGTAAAAGAGTAATAAAAGAGGAAGCAAGATTACAGAAGAGGGAGGCTGGGGGTTCAAAAACAAGTACACATTGGCCAATTTGAATAGATTTTCTCAATTCCAAGAGTATACCTAAGGATGATATGAAATTGTGAGTTCTATTACGGCACTATGTCACTACGACAATGGTCTGTTAAGGTAAAATAGCCTAACCAGACACTGGGCAAGGAAGCAGGCTGTTAACAGTACTGTCACTTCCTGGCTATGTGACCTGTGTATAGAAGCCATTCTTTCAGTCCTTCTACTTATCTCCGAGGGTTAATGGGATAAAGTTCACATAATGTACTTGCTTCTTCAAGGGAAAGGCATTATGAAAACAAATGCCAGGTTCTGCTTTGATTTCACTTCACAATTTTCCACTGTTGGTACCATAAACATGTTTATGTTGTGACCTGCAATTCTCTGTATGTTAAAGAAGGTTCAAATTAATGTCATCTGCCTGAATTTAAAAGGAAGCGTTTATATTTATTTGGGACCAAAGAATCCCAAGTAGAAATTTGATGTCTTGGAAAATCAGGCTGGCAGCAACTATGAACAGAAGCAGTTAAATAAAAACATATTAACCATAAAAGTGACAATAAAAAGACATCAGTGGTAACCCTACAATGAAGAAGTCTATGCTGGTGCAATCTGAACTGATAGGGCCTAATCAATAATCCACAAATTCTGTCATTCCTCAGTCCAAGACACATGTAAGTGCCTACTATGCACAAATTATTATGTTGGAACCTCAGAAAGATTTATAAAAAGTAGTATAAGTACAGTATTGTTCTCGTCTTCAAGATGATCAGTTCATAATCTAATTGGAACAATAGACATATTAGCCCATTCATATTTTTTTAAGAGAAATAAAAATACAAGGGACAAATAAAAAAGTAGATGTTTGATAAGATAACTTACTGGACTATTAATTTTATTTTTGTTCTCTTTATATTTTCCCTCCCCTCAATTCCAAGCAGGCTTCAAGAGAGTTTTACGTTACTAGGCAGAATTAAGTTGTCTAATAGCATCTCCCTTGGACAACTCTGGGGGTACCATTCACATTGTAAATGAAGCTTCCTGGAACACAACTCCTTAGAATGTACGTCAGTGTTATCCCTGGAGTTGTGGCTAGGGAAGGCAACTAGCCTTCCAAGTTTCTTGCTCCTAGAGTGGATTTTGCTAGGAGGTTAAATGTTAAGGGCATCTGGGAAGAGAGGGAAAGAAAGCAAGAGAGAAGGAAGGAGGGGTTGTGGGCAGGTGGAATTGTAGAGAAATAAAAAATTTCCCCAAATTGGAAAGGAGTCAAAGTTTGGAGTTCCAGTAGTGGGGACACCAGCCTTGCTTCCTAGGAGTACCCCAGGGAGATGGCCAAACCTCAGATGGGTGGATGGTGCCTCTAGGGAGTCTGGGTCCCCTTGCCCCTCATGGAGTTGCCTGCCTTTCAGAGCCATGTATGCTTAAACACTGAGGATGTCAAAGTCAACCTTCCCCCAATTTCTAGGCCCAACATAAATCTCTCAGACTCTAGTGCAGTCCCACCTAGGGAGGAAAGCTCAATAATAACTGAGGTTGGGTTTCCTTGTACTTCAGCGTAATTAGGCTAGGTTCACTTAAGTCTGGGGTAATTTAATTTGATTTAAAGAAAATAAATGTGACACTTCCCACACACCCAAATTTGTAGTTCCACCACTTGTCTGTCAGTTTATCGTACCGTGGTGGCTTGTGTGTTGCTGTGATGCTGGGAGCTATGCCACCGATATTTCAAATACCAGCAGGGGCACTCATGGTGGAAAGGTTTCAGCGGAGCTTCCAGACTAAGACAGACTAGGAGGAAGGACCTGGCAATCTACTTCCAAAAAATTGGCTGGTGAAAACCTTATGAACAGCAGCGAAACATTGTCTCATACAGTGCTGAAAGATGAGCCCCTTGGGTTGGAAGGCACTCAGAATGCGACTGGGGAAGAGCTGCCTCCTCAAAGTAGATTCGACCTTAATGACGTGGATGGAGTCAAGTTTTCGGGACCTTCATTTGCAGATGTGGCATGACTCAAAATGAGAAGAAACAGCTGTAAACATTCATTAGTAATTGGAACGTGGAATGTATGAAGTATGAATTAAGGAAAATTGGAAGCCATGAAGAATGAAACGGAAGGCTTGAAGATCAATATCCTAGGCATTAGTGAGCTGAAATGGGCTGGCATTGGCCATTTTGAATCAGACAAACATTAGTCTACAATGCCAAGAATGACGAATCAAAGAAGAACGACGTCTATTTCATCATCAAAAAGAACATTTCAAGATCTATCCTGAAGTACAATGCTGTCAGTGATAGGATAATATCCACACACCTACAAGGAAGACCAGTTAATATGACTATTATTCAAATTTACGCACCAACCACTAATGACAATGAAGAAGAAAATAGAGATTTTTACCAACTTCTGCAGTCTGAAATGGAGCAAACATGCAATCAAATACATTTATAATTACTGGTGATTGGAATGTGAAAGTTGGAAACAAAGACGAAGGATCCGTAGTTGGAAAATATGGGCTTGGTGATAGAAACAATGCCGGAGATCGCATGATAGAATTTTGCAAGACCAACGACCTATTCATTGGAAATACCTTTTTTCAACAACATAAATAGCAACTCTACATATGGACCTCACTGGTTGGAATACACAGGAATCGAATCAACTGCATCCGTGGAAAGAGACAATGGAGAAGCTCAATATCATCAGTCAGACTAGGCCAAGGGCCGATTGTGGAACACACCATCAATTGTTCTATGCAAGTTCAAATAGAAGCTGATGAAAATTAAAACAAGCCCACAAGAGCAAAAGGATGACCTTGAATATATCCCACCTGAATTTAGAGAATATCTCAAGAAAAGATTTGATGCATTGAACACTAATGATAGAAGACCAAAGGAGTTGTGGGATGACATCAAGGACATTGTCATGGATTGAATTTGTCCCCCCAAAATGTGTGTCAACGTGGCTACTAAATGATTCCCAGTATTGTGTGACTGTCCACCTTTCTGTCATCTGATGAGACTTTCCTATGATGTTAATGAGGTGGGATTAGAGGCAGTTATGTTAATGAGGCAGGACTCAATCTACAAGATTAGGCTGGGTTTTAAATGAATCTCCTACAAGATATAAAAGAAAGAAGCAAGCGGAGAAACAGGGGGATCTCATACCACCAGGAAAGCAGTGTTGGGAAGAGAGTGCGTCCTTTGACCCGGGGTCCCTGCACCTAAGAAGCTCCTAGACAGAAGACTGATGATAAGGACCTACCCCCAGAGCTGACAGAGAAAGAAAACCTTCCCCTGGAGCTGGCACCCTGAATTCAGAATTCTAGCCTCCTAGACGGTGACAGCATAAATTTCTCTTTGTTAAAGCCATCCACTTGTGGTATTTCTGTTACAGCAGCACTAGATGACTAAAACACCAGCCGATATAGTAACTCCCTTCTTTGCCTGTTGATCCAGAGGCATGAGGAGCCCAAAGTGGCCGGGTGGCATTCTTAACTTCAGGTTCAATGGAATTAGTGTTGTTCTCCAGGTGATGCATTTCTCCCTTTGGAAATAAGACCTCTAGACCCACAGAGCACGGGGTCACGGGGACAGGAAGCCAACATTTTGCAAGTGGGTCACTAGGGGTAATAGTGAAGCGGCTTTCATAGAGGAAGCGCGACTGAGCTGGAGCGTGAGGGAAGGGAAGGAATTTATAAAGGTGTAAGGAAGAGTGGAGACAAGTCAAAAGAAAAATCAGCGGAACAGAAGCAGGAAAATGAGGACACTCTTGAAGAGACAGAGGAGACTGGCCTAACTGGAGTGAAAGCTGATGATGAAGGTTATATAGAACACTCTTTGCTGTTGAGTTGATTGCAACTCATAGCAACCCTACAGGACAGAGTAGAACTGCCCCGTAGGGTTTCCAAGGAGCGTTTGGTGGATTCGAACTGCTGACCTTTTGGTGAGCAGCCGTAGCTCTTAACCACTGCACCACCAGGGCTCCACAGGTTATATGGGGGTGCCAAATTCCAAGTCTGTTGGAGGCCAGTCTGAAGAGTGTGCTTCTACCCTCACCATAGTCTTTATGTCACCCTGTATATTTGAGAAGAGGAAGAAGTCTTCTTGTCTTAGGCTGGGTTCTCTAGAGAAGCAAAACCAGTAAAGTGTATAAATACATATATAGAAAGAGATTATATCAAGGAAACAGCTCACGTGATTGTAGAGGCTAGAACGTCCCAAGTCCGTGGATCAAGGTAGAGGCCTCTTCCAAGTCACACAGCTGCAGAAGCTGGCAAGCCCTAGATCAGAAGGTCGGAGAGCAGGGCTCCCACTCACAGGCTGTGCAGATCGACGAATCCCAGGTTCGGCAGATAAGCTGATGGCTCAAGTCCCAAGAGCGGGAGATGAGACGACAGGAAGCAGCCGCAGGATCCAGAGGGAGCAAAAAGCCAGAACGTCTGCTTATATACAGATTCGGGCCACACCGCCAAGGAGACTGCCTTTCATCTGATTAGCTACTCACAGTATATTCAATCATGGGAGTGATTACATTAAAACACGGAGAATCATGGCCCAGCCAAGTTGACACACAATCTTAACCATCACACTTCTGTAAACTTTCTTCACATAGACCTCAGGAGTCAACCTGCCTTTCCTTGGGTATATCTATTTTCTGCGCCCTTTTTTGTCCATAAATATGTTTATTCTGAGGAGCTTTCTATCTCCCTTCGTCCTTCCCACCCCCACCCCCCGCCCCAACCCCCACCTGAAGTTATGCTAAAGGAGCACGATGGTTGGTGTTAATATGTTTTTAATTTTCTTTTTCTATTTATAGGGCCTCTAGTAGTGTCTGTAGTGTCGTTCTCCTGGGTTGGCCATGTCTCAGGTTGCCTGCCATATCCACAGTCCCCTTCTAGGCTTCCTTCTATAGCTGCCTTCTAAGGGCTCTGTTGACATAGCTTCTGTACTTCTCTCTGTAACCCTGGCCCCTGATTAGAACAGGGCTCAGTATCTGACACAAGGGCATCCAAACCACTGGCTAGACAGTAGCCTAGGAGCTGGATGAACAGGAGCTTTGCCCAAGGAAGAGATTAGTACTTAATTAAGCAAATGTATTCCTTTCCTGGAAAATTTGAATATGATAAAGAGAGAGGATTAGGAAGTTGACGGTGGAAACAGTAGCTGAAAGACACTCTGAGAAGGCTGACCTCAGAAACCACAGACAACAGCAGCCAGTAGAGGCAATGAGTAAGCAGAAACTGAAAAGACGTACAGAACGGAAGCTAAGATAGTTGCTTAGTAATGGCGGGAGCAGTGGATCCCAGGATTGACAGGAACTGAGTGGGTTTTCTGGTGGAGCATCAGAGAAAGGGAACACAAATGAGGAGGACAGGCCTTGGGGAAATCCAGAATTACCGCCCAGAAATTTAGGAACAGGCATGCAGGTGGCTTCATAGAGCCTGGAAGAGAGTTAGGAAACTGAAAGTTCATTTAGCTTCCAGTGAAGTTCTAGCAACTGATTTATCTTTTCAGACCCTCAGAAACAGGTCTCCACTTCTCCCTTACTCTGGTGTAAATCTCTGTTCCTCCAAAAGTCTTACACATACAGTTATGGTGCTGATAACCCGAAGGGATCAATCACATGTGAAGAATTGTATTCTCTGTGAAGTCTTCCTCCTCCATTCCCCACCACACCCCAACCTAGGCTAAGTTGTCTCTCTTCTGTGGTACTATAGCTCCTTGCAAGGAGCCCTAGTGGTGCAGTGGTTAAGAGCTCAGCTGCTACCCGAAAGGTTGACAATTCGAACCCACCAGCCGACCCGCAGGAGAAAGATGTGGCAGTCTGCTTCCATAAAGATTACAGCCTTGGAGCAGTTCTACTCTGTCCTACAGGGCTGCTATGAGGCAGAATCGACATGGCAAAGGGTTTGTTGTTGTTTTTTTACAGCAGCTTGCATATCCTTATGTCACTGACATGATCTCATTACACAGTAATTGTAGGCTTACTTGTGTATTTCTGTTGTATCTACCCTCCCCACCCCGGCTCCTAGTACTGTGAACTATTTGAAGTGACAAGTATGCTTTTATTTTTCTGCGTATCTCCAACATATAGCATACCAAAAAAAAAAAACAAAAAAAAAAACACCAAACCTGTTGCCATCCAGTCGATTCCAACTCATAGCAACCCTACAGGACAGAGTAGAACCGTCCCATAGGGTTTCCAAGGAGCGACTGCTGGATTCAAACTGCCAACCTTTTGGTTAGCAGCCAACCTCTTAACCACTGTGCCACCAGGGCTCCAACAGGTAGCATACTCCCTACCATAAAGTAGCCAAGCAATAAATGTTTGTTGGCTTGAGTTACTGAATTAGAGAAAGCTCCTTTTATCTAGGCCAAGAAAAAAAGCAGAATGCAAAAAAAACCAGACTGGGCTCATAAGTGAGTAAACCATCCGCCCATCCCGGCCCCACCATTTCACAGTTACGTGATCTCAGGCAAGTTCTTCACCTCTCCGAACCTCAGTTTTCTAACTGGTAAAAACGGGGATAACATTCCCTCACACAGTCGTACAGAGGCTTTAATGAAAACTATTTGTGAAAATACCCAGCACAATGCCGTACACACAGTAAGAGCCAAGTACCTGTGAATTCTCCTTCATCTCTATTCCTGGGGAGGTGGAAGGCGTGAAGGCAGAGGGCAGGGGCCCTGACAGCACCAGGAGCCCTGAAGCCCCAAAGTGAGAAGCAGCATAGCGACTACCAAATCTGGAAAAGCGAGGTCACTAAAAGCTAGGCTGCGCCTGAGGCAGCTGCTGCAGGAGACGGCTTGACCACAGCACGCGGGACGTTCAGCCTCTGCTCGTCTGACACTGGTACAGAGCAGACAGTGAGACAGGTATGTCTTAGTCGTCTAGTGCTGCTGTAACGGAAGTACCACAAGTGGGGGCTTTAAAGAAGAGAATGTGTTCTCTCACAGTTCAGGAGGTGAGAGGTCTGAACCCAGAGCAACAGCTCTAGGGGAAGACTGCCCGCTCTGGGGAAAGATCCTTGTCTCTTTCAGATTCCATAACCCCAACATTCCTCGTTCCTGAGTTCCTTGGTGATCTTCATGTGCTATCTGTCTTCCCGTTGGTGCTTGCTTCTGTGTCTAATCTGCTCTTTTTCTAACTCAGAAGTGATTAGATTTAGAATGAACCCTACACTGATATGGCCTTATTAACATAAAGAAAACCCTACTAGGTATGTTGTTGTGAGGTGCCCTCCAATCCATTTTGACTCATAGAGGTCCCATGTGACAGAGAAGAACTGCCCCATAGGGTTTTCTAGGCTGTCATCTTGGGAACAGATCACCAGGTCTTTCTCCTGAGGAGCCACTGGGTGGGTTTTAACCGCCAGCCTTTTGGTGAGCAGCCAAGTGCTTAACCATTGCGCCACCAGAGCTCCTTATTCACTGGTATAGGGGTTAGGATTCCACATATATTTTGGGAGGACACAATTTAATCCATAATAGGCAACACTGGATGGTAAGGCCAGAGTAGAACTGTTCCATTGGGTTTCCAAGGAGTGGCTGGTGGATTTGAACTGCTGACCTTTTGGTTAGCAGCCAAGCTCTTAATCACTGTACCACCAGGGCTCCTCCATAAAGATGACAGCCTAGGAAACCCTATGGGGCAGTTCTACTGTGCCATACAGGGTTGCTATGAGTCCGAATCGACTCGAAGGCACAAAACATCAACAACAACATTCCTCCTGAGGTCCCTAAAGAAAGCCACAAATGAGACCAGCTACTCTTTTCAGGGACTTAAAAGCCCAGATAACATGAGGTCAGGGTGTATGCTTTCTAGCTACTCTAGGCAGGGATTCTCTAAGTCAGTATTAGAGGCTGTTACGGTTAGTTCACCACGTATCCTACTCAGTAGACAGGGGACTGAGGTATGGCAGGGATGGGGGTAGAAATCCCAAACCGGATGAACTTGTTAGCTAAATTTTTCTGATTGAAAATGTCACAAATGTCGCTGATCCCTGCCTACTGTGTCACGTTTGTTATCAGGTGGGAAAAGTGGCTAAAAGATTAGAGCTCTTTTGTAACCAGTGTCTCTCCCTCCCATAAGAGAACACTTTTAAACAACTGAATAGATTACCCAGTCTCTTTTAAAAGGCAAGTGACTCAAAGCCATATAGATACTCCTTCCCACTACAAGCTGATGAAAGCTTTTAGCATTTTGAATCCCCTCAGAGACATTGTTGGCGTAGAGAGTCAATTTTCTTTCTGTGTCACAGATACTGCTACCGAGTATCTTCTAAACTGTTTTGAAATAAAAAAGGTAAGAACATAGCTTACTACTCACAAATAAATTATATTTAATGTGGTTTTGAAAGAGTTAATTTAAAAATCCTACACATGAAGATTAAATTAAGATGTCAGATGGAAGGAAACTTACCTCTTTCTTCCTGTATCAAATCTCATAAAATGACTCAAAAGGTTAAGAGAGAGAGATGGGGGAGATGGAGAGGGAATTAATTAGTAATCAGACTGGGGACAAAGAGCGCCATCAACGTGTCAGAAATTTTTAGGAGATGACATAGGACCTTGGAGAAACAAACTAGAGGACTACACCACAAAGACTCATAGACCTCAGACTGTAGAGGAGGCAGAAACAACCTAAAGGAAGCATCAAGCTCGTAGACAGCAGATTCAGTGACAGGAGGGGGTCCTAGGGTAATGGCCAAAGTGATTAATGGAGACATTGCATTTGGAACAGCTGGAATTCCAGACCCCTTCCTTCTCCCGCTAGTGCTCGTCCACAGATTGAAGCCCTGAGCACGCGGTCATAGGACCCAAAAAACACAATGGTAGCAATGAATCCCAGGAGGGAGAGGGTGACTCCTCATTCTGAACATAAACTACTGCACACTGTGCCCAGCAGTACGTCCTTCCCTTCCCTTCCCCGATAGTCCCCAGGGCAACCCACGTTTAACAGAGCTGGACAGCCAACAGGGATTCCCATGTACAAAGTACAAGAATAATCAAACAAGGATACAGGTTTGTAGATGCACCAAACTCAGTAAATGGAAGAAATGATGCCTTAGGAAAGAGAATTACTAAAGGAGGGAAAAACATAAGTATAAATTTATAAAATTTATCTTGTAATTTTAAGATAGTATAACATATATAAGTATTAACGTATAACAATTATTCACAGAGAGACTCAGGATTTTTTTCATCCATGAAAGTGAAGAAACAGTGATCTTAGAAATTAAAAACATGATTTTTGAAATTAAAAAAAAAACTCAGTAAGTGTGTATCTCCAAGAGAATCTCTTAGAAAGAATGACTACAGGATGATCTTCAACAAAATAGATAATAAATGCAAGAAAGATGAAGATGTGGTGATCAAGAAACAGTGGAGACAAAAGAAACCTATTAACTTGTAGCTGTCTAAATATGGCATATGTTAAAATATTGGTAACATGAAATTAAAATCTAGGTCAAAGTTTGGCAAACATTTTCAGTAAAGGGCCACCTAGTAAGTATTTTTGGCTTTGTGGTCCATACGGTCTTCGTCACATCTATTCAGCTCTGCTATCATAGTGTCAAAGGAGTCACAGACAATATGTAAATGAATGAGCATGCATGTTTTCCAATAAAACTTTATTTACAAAAAGAAGCAGCAGGCTGGATTTGGGCTATAGGCCAACTAGTGTTCTAGATGCTTGCAACTTAAAGATGGCAGGGACAAGGCAAGATGGAGAGATAGGAGAGGAAAATCTAAAAGCACAGTAACACACACGCACACACGCCAGATTGCAGGAGAAAGTCAAACCATCAACAATCACAATATATAACAAGTGGATACAATTTCTTCAATAAAAACAGAGAATCTCAGATTAAGTAAAAAACAAACAATAAAACAACATATCCAGTTATAAGCTATTTAGAAGAAATACATCTAAAAGATAAGAAATGTGGCTACATTAATATTAGACAAAAAATAATTTAAGATGAAAAGGATTTGTCGAGATAAAGAAAGGTCATTCGTACTGATGAAAGATACAATTCCACAAGTAGCTGTATTAGTAACGAACTTTTATAAATCTAACCATCTAACATCTAAAGCCATGTTTAAAGCAAAAAAAAAAAATAGAAATATAAGTAGAAATGAAAAATACACAGCCATTTTGGAAGACCTTAACACGTATTTCTTAGAAATTGACAGATCAAGTAGGAAAAAGTAAGAGTGCAGAGGGTTTGAATGACACAATTAACAAACTTGACTGATTGGGTCTAAAGGACTTTGTACACAATAAACAGTGAATGCACAACCTTTCAATCACACATGGAGCGTTAACTGTGCTAAAACACACAGAAAATGTTAATGAGTTCCCAAACGAGATCATTTAGGTCACGTTCTTTTTTTTTTAAATTGTACTTTAGATGAAGGTTTACAGAGCAAATTAGTTTCTCTTTGAAAAATTAATCCACATATTGTTTTGTGACATTGGTTGCCAACCCAACGACATTTAAACACTCTCCCTTCTTGACCTTGGGTTCCCTATTACCAGCTTTCCTGTCCCCTCCTGCCATCTCATCCTTGCCCCTGAGCTGGTGTGCCTATTTAGTCTCGTTTTGTTTTATGGGGCTGTCTAATCTTTGGCTGAAGGGTGAACTTCAGAAGTGACTTCAGTACTGAGTTAAAAGGGTGTCTGTGGGCCATAATCTTGGGGTTTCTCCAGTCTCTGTCAGACGGGTAAGTCTGGTCCTTTTTTGTGAGTTAGAATTTTGTTCTACATTTTTCTCCAGCTCTGTCCAGGACCCTCTATTGTGATCCCTGTCAGAGGAGTCGGTGGTGGTAGCCGGGCACCATCTAGTTGGACTGGTCTCAGTCTGGTGGAGGCCGTGGTAGTTGTGGTCCGTTAGTCCTTTGGACTAATCTTTCCCTTGTGTCTTTGATTTTCTTCATTCTCCGGTGCTCCAGACGGGGTGGGACCAGTGGAGTATCTTAGATGGCCACTCACAAGCTTTTAAGACCCCAGATGCTACTCACCAAAGTAGAATGTAGAACATTTTCTTTATAAACTATGTTATGCCAATTGAGCTAGATGTCCCCCGAGACCATGATCCCCAGCCTCTGCCCAGTAATCTGGTCCCTCAGGGAGTTTGGATGTGTCAAACCCTGTCGATTTAATCTCCTAAACTTCCCCCAAGCCCGTCTGTATCCTGCTTCCTGTCTGAGCTGCTCTCAGACCCTGTCTGGACCTCTGGAGAGTCTCCTGCTGGGCCGTCCTATACCTTTGCCTCCCTCCAAACCAACTGAATCGGGGTCTTTGGAGGTGGGGCCCAGGTGTGGCCTCTTTGCAAACCCTCAGTGATTCCCAGCCAGCCATTCTGTGCACAGCAGCTGGGATAATCGTTGTGAAACACGTAGGTAAGTCTCTCTTTTGTCCTTTGTACTATTATTGTATGTTTTACTTCTCTACATTTGATTAACCCACACGAATTTATTATCATTGTGTTTAAAACAGTCAATATTGTTTTATATTATCCATATATATGTGTTTCATGAACTCTTCATTCCTTCATGCACGTCTGCGCATCCATCTGGGATCGTTTTCCTTTAGCCTGAAAACCTTCTATCAATATCTCTTGTAGTGTGAGTCTGCTTGCAATAAACTCCCTCAAATGCACGTTTTTGCCTTCACTTTTATAGGCAGTTCTCACCGGGTTTAGGGTTCGAGATTGGCAGTTATTTTTTCTTTCAGCACTTAAACATGAGATTTTGTTACCTTCTGGCTTCCGTAAGGTCTGTGGAAAAGTGTTACGTCTCGTCGTTGCTTCTTTGAAGGTAATGTGTCTCTTTTTCTCTGTTTTTGAAATTTTCTCCTTTTCTGTGGGTTCCAGCTATTTGACTGTGATGTGCCTAAGTGTCGTCTCCTGTGCTTTTATCCTGCTCGGACTTCCCTTTATTTTTTTTTTGTGCTTTAGGTGAAAGTTGACAGAGCGAATTAGTTTCCCATTGCAATAGCGCGTACAGAAAGTGTTTCATGACCTTGGTTTCATTCCCCACAATGTGTCAGCACTCTCCCCATTTCGGTCGGCCCTGGTTTCCTCATTTTCTTTCCTCCTGATTATCTACCCCTTCCTGCCTTCTCATAAGTGATTGCTCTAAGGAGGACATTCTTCTCGGGTGTTATTGTTTATCTTATGTGCTTCTCTATTGTTTGGCTGGGAGGTGGTTTTCTAACATTCTTGAACCTGAGTTTTATGTCTTTCACTAATTTCAAAATTTTTTTGGTCACTTGTGTCTTTTAAAATAATTGTGCCTCTTCTGTTTTCTCTCCACTTCTTTTATAGGATTCCAGTTACATGTGTATTAGACTATTCATCTGTGTCCCATATATCTCTTAGGCTCTGTTCTCTCCTTTCTCCTTGTGCGTTAGTTTGTATTTGATTTCTTTTGTGTGTGTGTAGTGTTCCAATAAAACTTTATTTGAAATCTGAATTTCATATACTTTTAATATATTGTGAAATATTACTTTTCCTTTTATTTGTATTTGATTTCATTTTGACTTAATACTGTCCTCAGCATTGTCAAATCTGTTAAACCTAGCCAATGAGCTCATAAATTCAGATACTGTATTTTCATTGTTAAAATGTGTGTTTGATTCTTTTTTTTTATAGATACCAGTTCTGCATTGAGCTTTTCCATGTTTTTAGCCCATCTGTCCATCTTTTTCTCTGTGTTCTCTAAGATATTTATTATCATTTTAATCTCCTTATCTGCTAATGGAAACCGTGGTGGTATAGTGGTTAAGAGCTATGGCTGCTAGCCAAAAGGGTGGCGGTTTGAATCCACCAGGTGCTCCCTGGAAACTCTATGGGGCAGTTCTACTCTGTCTTATAGGGTCACTATGAGTTGGTTTGGGGAAAAAAAATTTATGTAGATTCTTATCTCACATCAAACAACAAAATAAATTCCAGATGGTTTGAGATAAATATAAAAAAACAAATCAAAACATAGGAAAAATAGAAGTGCATATTTATCAGACTTTTGGAGGGAGACAGCTGAAAAGCAATAGAAAGAAATAGAGAAATATTTAACTGTGTGAATATTCAAAACTTCTATTTATTTGCAAAGAAAAACCACAACCAAAATTAAGAGACCAACATAAAGTTGGAGGGAAAATCACAATTAATTTAACCGAGTTGATACAAATTTGGTGAAATACTAAGACCTAAATTAATATGCAAAGGAAATGAATTCACGGAAGAGAAGATACAAGTCTTCAACAAACAGGGAATGTCCAACCTCCCTAGTAATAAGAAAAATGCAAATTAAAATGATTTTTCATTTTTCACCTATAAATTTAACAGGTTGAAAGGCTGACAGTGCAATTCCTAATATTGGTAAGGCACCTCCATTAATTGTTGATGTAAGTGTAAATTGGCAGAAACATTTTAGAAGGTATTTTGGCAATATGTGTTAAGGACCTTAAAATTGTTTATGTCTTTTTGATCTAGTAATTATACTTCTTGAATCTATCCTATGGAAATAATCCTAAATATGAAAAAAAAACTTTATGCATAAAAATATTCATCTAAATATTATTTTAAATGGTTTTCAGCAATAAAAGAATGGCTAAGTAAAGTAGGACATCATCTCTGGATAAAATATTATATTACCATTTTATAAAGCGTATGTAATAAAGATACCTGTTATATAACCAAAAAACCCACCTCCGCTGCCAGTGAGTGGATTCCGACTCACAGCAACCCTGTAGGACAAAGTAGAACTGCTCCACAGAGTTTCCAAGTCTGTAATAGGAGTGGCTGGTGGATTTGAACTGCTGACTTCTTGGTTAGCAGCTGAACTCTTAACCACTGCGCCACTAGGGCTCCAAGCTTTATGGAAGCAGATTGCCACATCTTTCTCTTATGGAATGGGTGGTGGGCTCAAACTGCCAACCCTTTGGTTAGCAGCCGAGCGCTTTAACCACTGCGCCATCAGGGCTACTGCTGTATAATATTAAGTAAAAAGAAGGAATATAAAATTGCATTTATTGACTGATTCTTATTGGGCTAAAAAAAATAAATTGTAGAAAAAAGACTGAAAGGAAAGATAATAGGATATAATAATGGCTATGATTGAGTGAGAAGCCTGAGGGTGATTTTTGTTGGCTTGTTTCTGATTTTTTTCTAAAGAAAATGTTTTCCTTTCTGAATGGAAAAATATGACAAAATAAAAATTTTAAATGTTTATACTCCCAACATAGTTCTTTTAATCCTTTTTCCCTAAATTTTAATTAAAAAATTGCTAAATGTGATTCCTCCATGAATATCACGTTCTTCCTATCAGAGCCTGAGAACATTAGTACCTAGAAAGCGCATTTTATTACTTAAAAAGAAGCAGACAGCATACAACAGGGGAGCAGTCCCCCAGCTCAAAGCTGTCCAGTGGAGGTGGAAAAGTTGTACCCACGCCCTGCTGTGCCCCGTAGACGAGGGACTAAGAGATTATACAATACACTGGTCCCCCATCTTCTGGAAGCTGTCCTGGTGGAGACAGAGAACTGCCTCCACTTGGCATCGTGGGTAAGAGACACAAAAGGGGCCTACATCTGCTGGTCCCCCCTGACCAGGCAGACCTAGTTAGGTGGGCTGAACACTTATGCTACACGTGCCTCCACCTAGTACCATAGCTCAGGGGCCATGAAGTCTCTCGACTGGCCATTTTTATACCCCAAGGGTCACGTGACTAGGATCTATGTGACCCACTGCATGAAGCACAATGTAATTTCCCAGCCTGACTGCCCCAGGAGAGGGGCAGTCAGACACCTTGGTGCCAAGCCCAGGATTGTATCTCTTTAACCCTGCTGACATTTAGACAAACCATTAGGCTTCAGAGTGGGGGGGCGGGGCGGGGTTGGCAGTGGTTTGTTCCAAAGCCTTGAGATGCTAGCAAGGGGAGGGACAGGGAAGACATGGCCCCGGGAAAGTATGAAGGACTGCCCCTCACAGGGGAGAATCCAATTCATTTCCTTTTTCAACTTCTAGAGGCTGGACAATGAATAAGAAAGATTGAAGAAGAATCAGCGCCGTTGAATTATGGTGCTGGCAAAGAATACTGAATATCCCATGGACTGCCAGAAGAACAAACAAATCTGTCTTGGAAGAAGTACAACCAGAATGCTCATTAGAAGTGAGGATGGTGAAACTTTGTCACATGTACTTTGGACATGTTATCAGCAGGGACCAGTCCCTGGTGAAGGACATCATGCTTGGTAAAGCAGAGGGTCAGCGAAAGAGAGGGAGACCCTCAATGTCATGGTTTGAATTATGTCCCCCCAAAAATGTGTATAGCAGTTTGGCTGGGCCATGATTCCTGGTACTGTGTGATTTCCCTATGTGTTGTAAATCCTGCCTCTATGATGTTAATGAGGGAGGATGGGTGGCAGTTGTGTTAGTAAGGCAGGACCTGATCTATAAGACTGGATTGTGTCCTGAGGCAATCTCTTGAGTCATAAAAGACAGAAGTGAGCAATGAGACAGAGGGACCTCATACCATCAAGAAAGCAGTGCCAGGAGCAGAGCACATCCTTTGGACTGGGGTCCCTGCTCCGAGAAGCTCCCAGTCCAGGGGAACATTGATGAGAAGGCCGACAGAGAGAGAAAAAGCCTTCCGCTGGAGCTGATGCCCTGAATTTGGACTTTTAGCCTACTTTGACTGTGAGGAAATAAACTTCTCTTCGTTAAAACCATCCACTTGTGGTATTTCTGTTATGGCGACACTAGATGACTAACACACTCAACAAGATGGACTGACACAGTGGCTGCAACAATGGGCTCAAGCATGATAACTGTGAAAATGGCGTAGGACTGGGCAGTGTTCCGTTCTGTTGGACACAGGGTCACTATGAGCTGGAACCAACTCAATGGCACCTAACAACAGAGGCTGCCTGTGAATTCTCTGGCTCATGGCCCCTTCCTTACATTGCTTCAACTTCTGCTTCCTTTATCCTATCTTGTATTTCTGACTCTGATCCTCCTGCATCCACTCTTATAAGGACCTTTGTGCTTATACTAGAGCCCTGGTGGCCCAGTGGTTAAAAGTGTGGGTGCTAACCAAAAGGTCAGCAGTTTGAATCCACCAGTTGCTCAGTGGAAACCCTATGGGGCAGTTCTACTCTGTCCTATAGAGTCACTATAAGAATTGACTCCATGGCAACAGGATGTGCTATTTTGGCCCTCCTTGGATAATCCAGAATCATCTCAACATTTCAAGACCCTTCACATGATCATATCTGCAATCTCCCTTTTGGCATCTAAGGTAACATATTCACAGGTTCTAGAGACCAGAGCATGGGTATCTTTGGGGGCTATTATTCAGCCTACAATAGCACCTTCCTCCAGGGAGGATCTGTGTTTGCTCCTGTGAGGGTCCAGTGCAGGACCACCCCAAATACATTCATGGCTTCAGGTTCTCTGGATCACAGGTGATATAAATCCACACTACAAATCCACAGGAAGGTGCAGTGTGTGGTCCCAAATTCTCAGAGAAGACGTGAATTTCTTCTTCTTTTTTTTCCTCTTTGGAACCAAAGCAACCTTCTTTGCAGTCCCCTGGAATGGAATTTAGAGCAGATCTACTTGTTTTACCTGTAGCCTGAGGGTGTAGCCTTTAGGGCCTCAGTTTAATTTGGGAAAATCTTCTACAAGACTCCTCACCTCCCCACTTGGGATTTGACATCTCTCCCCAACACCCTGAAAGTTCACCAACACAAAATTCAAGGTTCCAAGGAATGGTACTAACCCTCGGGCCAAAAGTGGCTTTGGTGTTGTGGCTTCTCTCTGGATTTTGGCTTTCCCTTGGATTTTGGCCTGGTAGCTTCTTAAGTCCGTGTCAGTTCTTCAAGGCTCATAAGTAAATTGAAACACATATATTTTACTCAGCATTTTCAGGTATTTTCAGTCAGAGCATTAGTGCAAATAATTTGCGAGCTGTTACCTAAAATTAAATCCCCAAATAAATCCTTTATATGCATACATGTTAATTTTGCATTTTAAAATTTATAGGCAAAACTTCAGTCTATTTGACAAGCAAGATAAGTAACAAGGTAGTAAATGATTGTTAACAAAAGAATAATATAGTAACAATCAGTTCTTGCGAGTTCAGAAAAAAATGAAATCAACATGGATTGCAACAGTTTGGAAAGTTAATGGTGGAAGAGTGCTGAAAAATAAAATTTAAGAGTAAAGAGCAAGGCGAGAGTACATTCCAGACAGTGATCAAAATAGGAACACATACGAAAAAAGACACAATGAAAGGGAAGGGCTAGTTACATTTGAGGACTCGTGAACACCTAGACCGGAGGCTTCGTGGGGGACTATGTCTGAATGTAGAAAGCCCTGATAAATTGAAGCATTTACATTTATATTTGTAGACATGTAACGCTCACAGTGGGATCTGTGGATCTCTGTTGGCACCTGAGACCCTTTCAGGGGATCTGAGAAGTCAAGTTAGTTTTGCTGATAACATTAAGGCTTTATCTGCCTTTTTCACTGTGTTGATCCTTGCAGTGATGACGGCACAAGCAATGACGGGTGAATCAGCATGAATTAGAGCAGTAGTACTAGTAGTCAAAGGAGCCCTAGAGGCGTAGTGGTTAGGTGCTTGGCTGCTAACTGAAAGGTTGGCAGTTTGAACCCACCAGCCCCTGCACAGGAGAAAGATGTGGCAGTCTGCTTCCATAAAGATCTCAGTCTTGGAAATGCTGTGGGATCGTTCTATTCTTACAGAGTCGCTGTGAGTCAGAATCGACCTGACGGCAGTGGGTTTGGTTTTTGTTCTTTTTTACTAGCAGTCATATTCTTTATCATCATTCATTCACAATTTTAAGACTCCAACTTGAGTTAAGAATGTCCTCAATGAAGCAGTAAAATATATTAATTTTATTACATCTTGATCCTTATGTACACATCTATTTTATATTCTATGTGACAAAATGGGAAGTACTCATAAAGCACTTCTCCAAATCCAAGTACAATGGTTGTCTCAAGAAAAAGCACTTGTGTATTTGAGTTACAAGTTGAACTAGCCATGTTTGTCACAGAACACCATTTTTCCTTGAATTAAGGACTTATAAACTACGGTTATTCAGACTTGTATATTTGGTACACATTTTTCCAAAAATGAATGAAGTAAACCTGTCACTTCAAAGAAAATAATTGATGGTATACATTACTAATGATAAAATTCAAATTTTCAAGCAAAAATTAGAATTTGGAAAACTGTTATCAGCTATCATGAGATTGACAGTGTTCCAATACGTACAGATTTTTCTACTGAGATCTCAAATGATATTAACAATATTATTTTTTGAGATTGTATAATGAAATGTATCAACAATTTCGAAGATGTATAGAATTCAGTGAACCTATATCATAAATGCATGATAACTCAAAGCCACGTATGGTAAACTTCCATTCAAAGTACAATAATAGAACAATGGATTTTGATGTAACAGAATTTTAAAAGTTCATTGGTTTGGTTTCAGGTTCCACATTGCAACTAACTTTTAGTAAACTACCACTTGAGTTTTGGTGTAGTATTAAAAAAGAATATCCCTAATTATTTGAGAAAGCTATTAATACACTTTTACATATTTGTGTGAGGGTAGAAAGAGTTTCTTCCAGGCTTCAAACTAGTTCTGCCAGGTTCAGTCATGGCCGACAAACTGAAACCCAAATGGACCAGAATTTTTAAAACGTGAATGAAGCAGAACAATAAGTGTAATGGGAAAAATTATGGGTCGAAGCCCTGCTAGAACCTTAATCTCCCTCTTAGAAAACAAGAGTAGCATGCATGTTGCATAGCAACCAAATCTCTTGACCAGCTGAGATGGAAACAGCAGTGCCCTGGTCAAAGATAGCAGCCAACTGCAATGCTTAGAATGTGTTTTGCTCTCCACAGTCCTGGCAATAATCTAATCTCGCACATCAGGCTCCTGAAAGGGCTCACTACGCCTCTTCCAAGTGTCTCATTCCAGGGCTTTGACCCGTAATTTTTCCCATTATGCTTATCATTCCACTTCACTCAAATTTTAAAAATTCAGGTCTGTTTCAATTTCGCTTTGTTGGCCATGACTGAACCGGGCCAAACTGGTTTGAAGTCCTGGTTTCTTCATACACTTCAATCAAAACATGTCACAACAGACTGAATGCAGAAGCAGATGTGGCAATCAACCAGGCATTAAAGAGATTTGTGAAAATGTAAAACAATACCACTTCTGTGGCTTTTTTTAATAAAGGAAAGTATAGTTATTATTTTGAAATAGTTTTTATTTTGAAAACGTTATTTACGTTAACATGTAATGGGTGTATTATTGTTATTTAAAAATAAACTAATAAATATTTTTCAGTATTTATTCTCAGTTTAAATGCTAATATAGTAACTATTGATGGATATATTATTTCCTACATATTCAAAAATCTCTTTTGTGTTCTCAGTATTTTTAAGAGAGTAAAGGAATCCTAAGATCAAACAGTTTGCTGATGAAGACCATAAAAAGCCATTAAAGGGTTACCTTTACTCCAAGAATATTTTAGTATGAAGAACCAAGATCCCATGGTCATAATAGTTGGTATGCTTCCAACTCATGCTATCTTATATGAAGTCTGTTTCTCCTGCTGCTCAGAAACCCTTTAACTGGTCTTCTGTTGATTCCATTTGTATACCTCACCCCATCCCAACAAAGGCTATTCTAAAGGATCTTTTCCTTTGAGCCCCTTCAGGACTCATTGTGTATTCCCCCCTCTCTGCAGGTGACTTCACTACCTCCTTTACCAAGAAGATCAAGGCCATAATTTACAAATTCCCTTATCTTCTTTCCTTTCCATTTATAAATATTCTAATCCTTAAACCTATCTTCCTTTCTTCCAGTCTTACAGGAAATTGTCCTTGTTTCCAAGTTTGACCCCACTCTGGCTATTCTCCGTTTCCATCCACCACTTCCTGCCTCCAGATGCATCCTCAGAATCCCTGTTTCAGCTATGCCCCGCTGTTCCCAGACTCCCTTGCCCTGAGGTTTTGGATTGATTTCCTCCAATGGGAGTTACCAGCAGGAGGTGGAAGAGTGGTAAATGTCCTCCCTGCTTTTCTATGCCTTTAGTAGTGGATACATTCTTTGGTCACAGTTCCTGTCTAGCAGTTTTTGTCCCACAGCTGCAAGCTGTCTTTGGTCTCCAGTAAGACAGTTTCTAACCCTTGCACCTTCAGGCCTAAGTGTGGTAACAGCTTCCCACTCGTTGCTAGTTCCTAGGTGCTTCACCCTCCACTGCTGGGTAAATAGTCCCTCGGTTAAACTCAACCCTTTGAACAGGCCAGAAACGTGCTGGAATGATCTAACCCCTACCTCTGCTTTTACTTCCATCTAATCTTACCCTCTTTAGAATCTTGGCCCCTCATTTCTCATTCTCTTTGTAGCATCTTAAGTCTTTTCCTCTCCTCAATGCTTCTTCTGCCTTCAGCTATGTTTGTGCCCCCTTTTATGAAAAACCTTCATTTATCCCTACTATTCTCACTTGACTATTTTTCATCTTCCTTTCACTGATGAATTTCTAGAGTGAATCATCTATGCCCACTTCTTCCTTCCCTTACCACCCACTCTTTAGGGAACCCCGTGCAGCCTAGTTTCTATCCCCACAAATCTATGTAATATAAACTGCATTCTGAAGGGACTCTGACCTACTGTTTACCAAATACAATGATGGTTTGACTTTGACACTGTTAACCTCCCCCTTCTTTGGCTTTCACGAGGCTCTCCCTCTTCTATTCTCTGCTTGATTTAACTGCTTCTTCTCTGTTGCCTTTTTTCCCCCTGTTCCTCGCCCAATATGGACCTTAGACTCAATCACTGAAATTGTTGGGGTTTTTTTTTCCCTGTACTCTCTTCCCTGGAAAATTCATTAATTTTTATGGCTTCACCTTTATTCAGTTAGTGATCAGATCTGTGTGACTGGAAACTATCTTGAGATATAAATCTATGGCATTTTCATCTCTCCTTCCCTCCCATTCAAGCACATAACTCTGTGATTATTGCCTCAGAGGAGGTATGCAGCAGAAGGAAAAGCAGAAATAGCCCACAAGTCTCCTTAGCTTTTACATTCCAAAAGCGTAAGCCTTTACGTAGGAGAACTTAAAGGGAAGTTAAAAGGAGAATGTTCCCAAGCTTAAACGACATGTCTTAGAAGAATCGTGCAAGAACAAATACCTACATCAGACTAGAATGATATTCTCTTGGGCTGAGGGTGGGAAATGAAAAGGAGATCTGTGGGGACCAGAGCTGAGATGTTGGGGTGCTGCTTTCATCTAGTGCCACCAGAGAGCCAGCAGAGAGAAAAAGAGCAGCCAGAGAGAAATAGCTGCTTGGAGCATATAGGCAGATGGGACATCACCAGCTGCCATCTATTGATGGACATTCAGGTTGTTTCCATCTTTTGGCTATTGTGAATAGCGTTGTAATTTCTGTTTGCATTCCTGCTTTCAAATCTTTTGAGTATATACCTAGGTTGGGATTGCTGGGTCATATGGTAGCTCTATATTCAACTTTTTGAGAAACCACCAAATTGTTTTCCACAGCAGCTATACCATTTTGCATTACCACCAGCAATGGATGAGGGTTCCAATTTCTCTACCTACTTGTCAACACCTGTTGTTTTCCTTTTTTTTTTAATCATTGCCATTCTAGTGAGGGTGAGATGGGGTCTCATCGTGGTTTTGACTAGCGTCTCCCCAACGGCTAATGGCACTGAGCATCTTTTCATGTGCTTGTTGGCCATTTGAATATCTTCTTTGGGGAAACGTCAGTTCAAGCCCTTTGCCCATTTTTTGAATGGACTGTCTTTTTGTTGTTAAGTTGTAGAAGTATTTTATGTATTTTGGATAGTAGACCCTTACTGGATATATGGTTCTCAAAAATTTTCTCCCAATCTGTAGTTTGTCTTCTCACTTTTTTGACAAAGACTTCTGATGAGGAAGAAATGGGTTTGTTATTCAGGTAATCCACTGGGATGTCTCTTAATATTCTCATGTCTGACTTGAACTGGAAATGGGCAAGAATAGCAACGATGGCCTGAGAAGGGCATGGTAACCAGGTCTCAGAGCTCTAGGCAATGAAGTCTGAATTATGCCACCAGGCAAAGCCAGATGAGTGGAAATAGTAGCCAACGGGGAGGGAAATCTAGAATAAGTGATAGAGAATGGAGATGATGAGCATCTGTCATGGACTCGTAATCAAATGTAGCAGCAGGGGCTGACGTCCATCCCCATTGACCTTCCTTGTATTAGTTTCCTTGGTCTACCGTAACAAAGTACCACAAAGTAGGTGCCTTTAAAGAAAAGAAACGTATTGTGTCATAGCTCTAGAGGCTAGTAGTCTGATTCAGAGTGTGGGCAAGTTTATGTTCTCTCCGAAGGCCCCAGGGGAAAGTCCTTTCTCGTCCCTCTCAGTTTCTGGTAGCATTTCCTGGCTTGCAGCTGCAGCGTAACTCAAGCGCCACGCGCCACGTGGCAGTTTTCCGTCCCCGTGTTTCTTCTCTGCTTGCAGAAGGACATCACTCAGAATGAATTAGGACTCATCCTACTCCAGTATGATCTCATGTTAACAGATAACATCTATTTCCAAACAAGGTCATGTTCAGAGGTACCAGGGTTTAGGACTTCAACGTTTCTTTTTGGGGGGCACGATTCAATTCATAACACTCCTTTTATAAGTTTCCCTGGAAATTGTGAGTGTCAGAATCCTGGAGACACCATGACCGGATGGACTGAACTCACTGTGACAGGCAGGCAGATCTGAGCAGCGCAGGACGTGAAGTAAACGCAGTTGGTGGTCCCCCCTTGTTGTCTTTTTCAGGTCAGTGCACCTATCCTTGAGTGGCTGCTATTGTCTCATAGCTTACCCTTCTCTGAGAAAATCGCCCTGGGCCACCAGCAGCTGCGTCACCCAGAAATGCCTGGGAGATAACTCCCCCCTCCCCAGAGATACTCCACAGCCCATGGCTTACTGATCATGTGGTTACAATGCCCCTTGCCTCAAGGGGGGTGAACTGAGGGTCAGCCATGCTGCAAAGTCCCTTTGCGATCCAGCTGTGGCTAGACCTCAGCTGAAAACATATCTTTGCTTAGTTTCTTCTCCTATTCTATCATCAGTAAATCACTGCACAAGAATTCTGTCCCAAGCTCTGCCTCTAGGGATTCCAACTAAGACAGTCCCTTCCTCCAACTCCAAAAAGAAAAGTCCTGGGGAAGAATTCTGACTGGCCTGGCTTGGGTCTGGTGTCCACCCCAGAGCTATTGCTGGGGCCAGCTGAGTACAGCGCAGCCCACCAGTACATAGGATTAGAGTTAGGAGGGCAGCCAGTGAGATGGACTGACAAACAGGAGTTTCATTTTCTAGGACCTGAAATCTGCCCTGCCCTGACAAAAGTTGGCTGTTTCTTTCCTTTCTTCCATTTCCCGCATCAGCACAGGGTGAGGCACTCCCCTCCCACCCCTAACCTTGAACCCTCCTTCTTCCCTCAGACACCCAATGCATGCTTTCTGTTTATTGGCAAGTCTGATATTATTTCAGTTGGAAATCAAATGATATCTTGGTGTTGCAACCTTTTTTTATCTGATGCACATATTTACAATTCCTATACAATTTTATCTCTGGCAATTGAGTTTCTAATGTTAAAATGCTCTTCTTTGTTAATAGAAGTAATATGCCATCCATAGCATCTTCTTTATTATTTTAAGGAGTCTGGTAATTTTTAATCTAAATTTTTATTATCCTAACTAATAATATTACCTCCTTCCTTAGCTTTTCCTGCCACCAGATGTTAGGAGATGCCAGGTGCTTGAGAGTAGGTGGGAGCCAGCACCCTGATGATGTCTGCGTATGATCCAAACATACAAAGGAAATGGAAATTGGAATTTGAATACCAGCAGATTCTAAACACAAGTTCTAGTTCACTTAGGATTGGCTTAGGAACTGGGATGATATATCTGTAGACCAATCGGGGGAGTAGAAAAGGCAGACACTGAGAAACAAGGCAGAGACTGAAAAGGGTAGAGATTACCTAAGGATTTTATCAATACTAGAATGAGACAGGACCAGTTAGCATTAGAACATCACAGCAGTGAAGCCTGTATTTTATTTTCATTTTGCTATACATACATATACTAAAGTGAGCTTAAATACTAATGTAAACACATATATTTTTGCTTACATTAACTTGTAATAAACTATGTATTTTATTCCATGATATATACTGTTCCTATTTCTTCTCAACTGCTTCACTGGAGCAACTGTGGGCTCCAGAGCCAGACACATCTGCATCTTACCAGCTAAGTGATAGGACAATTTATGTACCTTTCTTAGTTGCCCCTTTTGTAAAAGAGTGATAAATACTAACTTCCTTGCAGGGTTGTTGAGAGTATTACAGATAATTTCTAAAACGTGCTTGGCACAACAGAGGTACTCAGTGAATTGTAGCTATTGCTATTAGTTTCCATAACATTCTAGGTTAAAAACCAAACTCACCAAGTATCCTTAAGGAGACACCAGTCTGGTATTCCAACCTGACATGCCAGCTAAGCATCACCCTTTTTAGGGCACCCAAGTAGAAACCATTCCTTTTCGGGCATTCCACCCTTTGTGTATCATTAAGAACTTCTTGTGGACTGGGCTGCTTGGCGGATTGGGGTCTGCCTCACTGGCCCTGCTCTTTTCTTCACTGGTACCCTCAACCTGACTGACAGCCCTACCAGGTTCCTCACCATCTTGCAGTCATTGCTTTTACCTCTGTACCTACGCAAGCAAAATTTTATCAGACTCAAATCAGAGCTACTGGAGTGTGGGATTCGGTTTACTGCTATAAACCCAGGTCTTGTGTGCCTGGGAAGAGTCTTGGCTTCTCGTGTGCCCCGAAGACACAGCCTTCTGCTCATCCTTGTGTTAGCCCAGGACATTTGACTAAATTTCTGTCTTGGCAAACTGTTGAGAATTCCACCTTTCTGCTGGGACAGGAGCCCTAAATCAAATCCTTGTGAATGGAACCCTAGCAGCCTAGGCTTGGAGGGCTGAATCGTGTGCTTCACACTCCAAAGGCATTATTATTAGACTTCTGCTCCCGAAATCCCAAACCACTGCCTCTCCTGACTTAATTATTTTCTATTCTCTATCCCTCTGCCCACTGGAATGGGCCAAATTTGAATGCCAGCCTGACTCAACGGTGACTTTGCCATTTGAGCACTAGCCTGCCGCCCCAGACCAGCCTGATAACTGGATCAGTTGCTCCAGCTGGATTCAGGTCCCAGTACGCCCAGGGCCAAGCTCACACAAGCGTGATCACTGCTGAATCTGCCCAGGCATTATGTCTCTTAAAAAATTCTCACCAGTTTCATTCCACATAACACCTTGTAGAGCTACGTGCTCTCTACTGTACTAGCTGTGCTTCTTTTCAAATCTGCTAATTATCTAATTTTGTGACAGTCATTCTAGTTTGTTACTGAGTTTCAAATCCCATTTTGCTTTAGAGCCCTAAGAAAATTGCACAAAAGTTGCTTTAATTAGTACCAATTTGGTTGTCACATTTTCAGAATGAAGCCACTGTGTTTCAGCATTATTTAAAGCTAGGACATTAAAATAAGCTGGGGATTTTTCAAGATTCACTCATTATGACCCAATACTAAAGTTATTTTAAATGTAACATTAAGAAAGAATTATTAGCAAGTCTGTATCTCTTTGGGCTACAGTATCTCAAAGTTATATAAAACGTGAATTGCTGGCCAAAGATATGCCTTTTCACTGTGTGAAATATATTGTCAACTCAATTGTCTGTACTGGGAGGAGCGGAGGTTGAGGAATCTAAAGGTAATTCATACTGTCTTTGGCATGCTTTTGCCCTTAAATTTGAATATGGGTGAGTCCAATGTCTAGGGAATTCATGTTAAAATAATGAAGTTATATTATAAAGATCTCACATCAAGAAGTTGATGAATTCAATTATGCTCCATATTTTTTTAAGTTGCCCTTTCAGGTTAAAAGAAGCAAGTTAAGCTGAGCTCCATTCCCGTTTGATAGATGAGACCATTGGGACATGGATGTTAATCAGGGGTCTGGGAAGAATGCAGCAGTGGAATAGAAGCTGCCGAAATAAAGATTCTTAGGTGCCTTATTAGGTTACATGATAAGGTTTTAAAGAAAGGAAATGAAGGGAGACAAAAAAGAAAGAAGAAAGATTATATCATAGAAGAACTAACATTTAGAAAAAATGCTGCAGACATTCTGTGAACAGAGCAAGGAAGCACAGCTGGCCAGGTGTTATGTTGCCTTAGAATGTACCCACCAAACTGTACGCGGCATGCTCTGGAGCAGAGGGAAAACGGAGAATGAAAAGAAATAATCAGCTAATGAAATAAAAACTACTGTCCTTGAAAACTAGGGCATCTCTTGTGTCCTGGTATGTAAGAAATGCCTATATATAATATTTAAAGATAAATACTCTTTTGCATCATTTGAATAGCTTTTTTTACTATGTGCCTCTTTTATCTATTAAGCAATGGCAACAAATCTGAGAACAGACACCTTGAATTTGAAAATATATAGAATTTGACAGTGACAGCAAATGTTTCATAAAATGATACGCGCCTAACACTCTCTAGGCTATTAAGCTACCTTAGTTTCCCATAACATTTCTACATAAAAAGACAGCATTCTAGAATGCTTTGTTAACCTTCTCCAATAGACTGCACACACCTTAAGGGAGTTACTCTGTCACAGTCCTTTATGTCCATTGCAAGCTCTACGCAAAAACGTTTTGCACGTAGTAGGTGCGTATTTTTTGAAGAATAAAGAAATAAATACTCCGTGAATGAATATCTCTGGTTGGGTCTTAATGCCCCAAATAACAAGAACACAATAATCTGATCATTTCAGCCTCTGTCATGTTGACTGTATGATCTACATGAAACAATTCTGGCGATCGTGATTTATTATTTGTACTGCATCTTATTAAAAAAAAGTATTTGAAATTACTGACTGTGCCACCTTGTTGTCATTATAAGTTTGTAGACCTGCTGCTGTCAACAAAAGTGTGTTGTTACTGATAAGAAAAATAATCTCTAAGCTGACTCAGGTGTGTCCAGCCATGCCCACATTTTTCCTTCAAATAACCGTGTCCCTTAGAAGTCACTTTTTGACCTTTCCTTTTTTAATTGTGCTTTAGATGAAAGTTTACAGCTCAAGTTAATTTCTCATACAAAAATTTATATACATATTGTTATGTGACAGTAGTTGCAGTCCCTATAATGTGACGACACACTCCCCCCTTCCACCCCAGGTCTCCTGTGTCCATCCAACCAGCTCCTGTCCCTTCCTGCCTTGTCATGCTGCCTCCAGACAGGAGCCGCCCATTTGGTCTCATGTATCTGCTTGGACTAAGAAGCACACTCTTCACAAGTATTATTTTATATTTTATAGTCCAGTCTAATCTTTGTCTGAAGAGTGGGCTTTGGAAATGGGTTTAGTCCTGGGTTAACAGAGTGTCCGGGGGCCATGGCTTTGAGTAGTTAGAAATCTAAATTGTATGCTCGCTTTTAAATAATTAAGTATCCACATTTCTTTGATATGTATTTGTGCAGAAACTGTAGTTTGTAGTTTATTTTTATTTAAAGATCATACATTTTTTTATTTTATTCTTTAGATTTCTGTTTTTCCAAAGTCTCTAGGGGCCCCTAATAGTCAGAAAAATAAGTTACTATAATTTTTTCACCCTGCCGCTTCCTCACGCTATCTCATCTATCCTTCCCTTTACTGCTGACCTGGAAAACGGAGCCCACACACATTACTCTCACTTTGTCACCACCCACTTGCTCTTCCATCTTCCCAACTCTGGTTCACCTCTCTAACGAAACTGCTTTTCAAAGGCCACTGTAGTCCAATCATAAGATTCAAAGGCTCTTTTGTAGGCTTTATCTTTCTGGATCTGGTTTGTGAAAGCACTTAACACAGTGTCTAGTAAACAATCAATTCTTAGTATATTTTAGTTTCGTTCCCACAAGATTATGTTTAACATCATTAATTCATATAAAATATCAACCACAAAAAACCAAACCCGTTGCCACTGAAGTCAATTCTAACTCATGGCAACCCTTTAGGACAGAGTAGAACTGCCCCATGGGGTTTCCAAGGCTGTAATCTGTAAGGAAGCAGACTGCTACATCTTTCTCCTGCAGGGCAGCTGGTAGGTTTGAACTGCTGACCTTTCAGTTAGCAGCCAAGTGTTTAATCACTGCACCACTAGGGCTCCTTATGAAAATATAGTTAGAGTAAGAGCAATCCTTGTCAGGACAATGACTAGATGAGTCACGAGTGTAAGCAGTAGGGCACCTGCCCTAACTCTATGTCCAGCTACAGCCAAAGGAAACTCAGAGAGGGGATATGAGAAGTCATTAACCCTTTGGTGACCCAATTATTTTCTGCTTTGAATGTTTTGTTGATACCATGTGTTTTCATCAATGAAAGCATGCTGAATCATTAAGTGTGTCTGAATTTTTGGTAGGTAGCTGGAAAATATGGCCTTGGTGATAGAAATGATGCTGGAGATTACATGATAGAATTTTGCAAGACCAACGACTTCATTGCAAATACCTTTTTAACAACATAAACAGCAACTATACACATGGACCTTACCAGATGGAATACACAGGGATCAAATCGACTTTATCTGTGGAAAGAGACAATGAAGAAGTTCCATATCATCAGTCAGAAAAAGGACAGGGGCTAACTGTGGATCAGACAATCAATCGCTCATATGCAAGTTGAAGTTGAAGCTGAAGAAAATTAAAACAAGTCCACAAGAGCCAAAATACCACCTTGAGTATATCCCACCTGAATTTAGAGACCATCTCAAGAATAGATTTGATGTGTTGAACACTAATGACAAAGACCAAATGAGTTGTGGGATGACATCAAGGACATCATACAGGAAGAAAGCAAGAGGTCATTAGAAAGACAGGAAAGCAAGAAAAGACCAAAATGGATGTCAGAAGAGACCCTGAAACTTGCTCTTGCATGTCGAGTAGCTAAAGTAAATGGAAGAAATGATGATGTAAAAGAGATAAACAGAAGATTTCAATGGGCAGATCGAGAAGACCAAGTAAAGTATTATAATGAAATGTGCAATGACCTGGAGTTAGAAAACCAAAAGGGTAGAACATGCTTGGCATTTCTCAAGCTGAAAGAAATGAAGAAAAATTCAAGCCTCGAGTTACAATACTTAAGGATTCTATGGGGAAAATACTGAATGATGCAGGAAGCATTAAAGAAGATGGAAGGAATACACAGAGTCACTGTACCAAAAAGAACTGTTCGATGTTCAACCGTTTCAGGAGGTAACATATGATCAAGAATTGATGGTACTGAAGGAAGAAGTTCCAGCTGCACTGAAGACACTGGCAAAAAACAAGGATTCAGGAACTGACAGAACACCAGTTGAGACGTTTTAACAAACGGATGCAGCGGCGGAGGTGCTTACTCCTGTATGCCAAGAAATCTGGAAGACGGCTACCTGGCCAACTGACTGGAAGAGATCCATATTTATGCCTATTCCCAAGAAAGGAGATCCAACAGAATGCATAAATTATCAAACAATATCATTAATATCACATGCAAGTAAAATTTTGCTGAAGATCATTCAAAAGCAGTTGCAGCAGT
>NW_004443966.1:2093936-2102944 GCF_000243295.1 Trichechus manatus latirostris
AAGATCAAAGACTACAGCCTTCAGTATGGATTACACCTCAACATAAAGAAAACAAAAATCCTCACAACTGGACCAATAAGCAGCATCATGATAAACGGAGAAAAGATTGAAGTCATCAAGGATTTCATTTTACTTGGATCCACGATCAATGCCCATGGAAGCAGCGGTCAAGAAATCAAAGGACTTATTGCACTGGGCAAATCTGCTGCAAAAGATCTCTTTTAAGTATTGAAAAGCAAAGATGTCACTTTGAAGACTAAGGTGTGCCTCACCAAGACATGGTATTTTCAACTGCCTCATATGCAACGCGAAAGCTGGACAATGAATAAGGAAGACCGAACAAGAATTGATGCCTTTGGATTATGGTATTTGCGAAGAATATTGAACATCCCATGGACTGCCAGAAGAATGAACAAATTTGTCCTAGAAGTACAGCCAGAATGCTACTTAGAAGAGAGGATGCCGAGATTTTATCTGATGTTCTTTGGACATGTTATCAGGAGTGACCAGTCCCTGGAGAACGACATCATGCTCGGTAAAGTAGAGGGTCAGCAAAAAAGAGGAAGACCCCCAATGAGATGGATTGACACAGTGGTTGCAACCATAGGCTCAAACACAGCAATGACTGTGAGGATGGCGGAGGACCAGGCAGCGTTTCCTTCTGTTGTACATGGGGTCTCTATGGGTTGGAACCGACTCGACGGTACCTAACAACAACATTGCTACTTTTTTCTTGCCCCCTCCCACAAGCCTACCCTAAGTGTTTCCTGGTACATATGAACTGCCACTTATTATACCCCAGAGTCCCCACCGGCGTCTATTGGTACATATGTGTAACAAATGAATATTCTCAAAATTTCTAGTTTTTCTATCGAACACTCAGACACCTCCTACAATACCCTGTGAAAACAGTAATTTGCAGTGTACGTCCGTTTCTTCAGTATCAAACAGTCACAAAGGCCCCTGCCTTGTGGCAGCATGCACCGTCAGTGGAAAAGCAGCTTCCCAATAAACCCAGAGGCACAAAAGAGTTGAATCAAGGTGTCCCCAGATCAGAGGCCACTCTTCTCAACTTTTGTCTCACGTCTTAGTCTCTTCCTCTCAAGGTTCTTGTCTAGAATGACCTCTGGTAAGAGTCTGCGTCCGTTCTTCAATTCTGGATTCCTCATTCTTTATCACCGCTCTTTCCCACAGCCCAACAGGTCTGGACACCTGTTTCCACTTTCCCTCACTGGTAACCTCCAGGCAGTCCCACCCAAAGACTCTGCCAGGGCTGGAGGGGATAAATGTTAAACCCAGAGCAGGAAAACGCTTCAGCTATGTTATCTGAATTCAGGCTGATGGGAATGAAAGCAGCCAACATTTATTAAATGCCTACTGTATACCAGATATTTTAAAATAACAGCTTTATTGAGATGTAATTCACATAACATTTCCCCTTTTAAAGTGTACAATTCAGCGGTGTTGAGTATATTCAGAGTTGTGCAAGCATCACCACTAGCTAGTTTGAAAATCACCCCAGAAGGAAACCCGGTACTCATTAGCACTCACTCCCCTTCTCCCCTTCCCTTAGTCCCTGGTAACCACTAATCTTTCTGTCTTGATGGATTTACTCATTCTGGACATTTCGTGTAGATGGAATCATATAACATGTAGCCTTTTGTGTCTGGCTTTCACTTAGCCTAATTTTTCCAAGGTTCACCCATGTTGTAGCATGTATCAGTACTTCATTTTTTTTTATACAGCCAAATAATATTCCATTGTATGGATACACCACATTTTGTTTATGCTTTCATCAGTTGATGGGCAATTACGTTGCTTCCAGTTTTGGCTAGCGTGAATAATTCTGCTATGAACATTTGTGTACAAGTTTTTTTTTTCTTAAAGAGGTTATAATCATTTATTTAACAGTCTTAATAATGCAGGTATTCTATAGAAATGCAACCCAACGTATGTTCACTCTTCACGTGAGCCCCTAAATGGGATTCTCTACCACAGTAATTATTCTCTCTTCTTCCCCTCATGCAAAGGCTTGGGCAGAACCTTGGAACTTCTCCAGGGAAGTGGGAGAGATACAATGTATCAGATTGCTCTAGATTATTGCAGGGCAGCCCTGTTCCAACTGTCAACCTCACATACACATTTTTCACAGAGGATCCTGTCACTCAAAGATTCTTGGCTTGGGACAAAAATCTGAGGGTATCTGACAAGGTAACAGTCTCCACCAAACTCTACTACTGCCCACATCTGTGGGATTATGCTTTTTGAAATCTAAATCTCTCCTCTCAATCTTTACTAATCCCCTTCCTAGTGTCTCAGCAAACTTGGGGTTCCTTCAGTACTTGACAACACCTCCATTCTGACTCTTGTTATTTCCTTCCAGTGTGGCCAGCCAACTCTGCCCTTACAGGGTCCTCTGGGATCTTGAGCACTAGGTCCTGTATTTGGACCTGCTGGTGGTTGCCACCTTAATTCTCAGACCTCTGAGACAGCTTTTTGCTCAAGACAAAGCCCCTCACAGTCTCAGCCATCCTGAGACAGGCCCTCAACAGCCACGTCTGCTTGTGTTCACAGCACTGCAACTTCCCCTCGCATGTCTTCTGTAATTTGGAACTGACCTTCCGACAACATCCCCGCCGCTTCCATTGCCCCTTCCCCCCAATAAGCAAACTCACCCAACACAGGGTCTCCTCTCTGAGCTGTGAACCCAGCTTCCTGTTCCATTATTCCAGCATTCTTCCTCTTCCGGGATGTGACTACTCCACTATTGTTCTTTATTTTCCCATTAGTGTCTCCTGTCCATGGTAATGCTTACTTCATCTGGACCAGACTCTTCTCTGGGCATTACCAACAAATGCATTTCTTCCTAGCTCTGTGAGCATGTTTCCTCACCTCAATGTGTACAAACTTTTATATGGACGTATGTTATCAGTTCTCTTCAGTATATGCCTAGGAGTGGAAATGTTGGTCATAAGGTAACTCTACGTTTAACTTCCATTACTAATCTGTCAGTACTGTGGTGGCTTGCGTGTTGCTGTGATGCTGGAAGCTATGCCACTGGTATTTCAAATGCCAGCAGGGTCACTCATGATGGACAGGTTTCAGCGGGGCTTCCGGACTAAGACTAGGAAGAAGGACCTGGTGGTCTACTTCTTAAAAAATCGGCCAGTGAAGACCTTATGAACAGCAGCAGAACATTGTCTGATACAGTGCCGGAAGATGAGCCCCTCAGGTTGACTGAGGAAGAGCTGCCTCCTCCAAGTAGAGTCGACCTTAATGAAGTGGATGGAGTAAAGCTTTCAGGACCTTTTGGTTGCTCTGGGTTCAGTTTACTCTTCTATTCTCTTAAGGTGGAAGATTAGGCTATTTATTTGAGGTCTTTCTTCTTTTCTAATACAGGTATTTAGAGTCTTACAGGCAATTTATTTTTTCTCTAAACATGGGTTTAGTTGCATGCCGTAAGTTTTGGGATGTTATATTTTCATTTTTATTCATCTAAAGGTATTTTTGATTTCCCATTTGATCTCTTCTTTGAAAAACTGATTATATAGAAATATGTTAATTTCTATAGATTTGTGACTTTCCCAAATTTTTATGTTATTGAGTTCTAATCTCATTCCATTGTTGTAGGAGAACATACTTTATATGATTCCAATCCTTTTAAATTTATTGAGGCTTTTTTAATGGCCTGACAGATAGTCTAATCTGGAGAATGTTCCATGTTCCATGTGAGAAGAATGTGTACTCTGCTCTTTTAGGTAGAATGTCCTATAGATGTCTGTTAGGTCCAGTTGGTCTATAGAGTTGTTCAAGTCTTCTATATCCTTGTTGATAATATGTCTATTTGTGCTTTCCATAACTGAAAGTGGGTTTTGAAGTCTTCAACTATTATTGCTGAATTGTCAATTTCTCCTTTCAATTCTTTCCATTTTTGCTATATGTATTGTGGGGCTCTGCTGTTAGGTGAATATATATTTTTAATTTTTATATATTCCTAATGAATTGACACTTTTATTATATCATAAAATGTTCTTCTTTGTCTCTAGTAACACTTTTTGTTTTAAAATCTCTTTTGTCTAATATCAGTTTAGCCATTTCAGCTCTTTTGTTTACAGTTTGCATACTGTATCTTTTTCTACCCTTTCACTTTCAAACTATTTGTATGTTTGAATCTAAAGTATGTCTTTTGTTGAAGCATATAGTTGGATCTTTTTTTTTTTATCCATTCTGTCATTCTCTGTCTCTTGACTGCAGTGTTTAGACGATTTACATTTAGTGTAATTACAGATGAAGTAAGATTTACATCTTCCATTTGCTATTTTTCTATATATCTTTTTGTTTCTCTATTCCTTTATTACTTTATTCTTTTGTGTTAAACAGATTATTTTCTCGTATATCATTTTAATTCCCTTGTTGTTTCTCTCAGTGTATTTTTATAGCTTTTTTTTTTTGTTGTTGTTGTTGCCCTGGGGACTGCAATTAACAGCTTAAACAATCCAATTTAGATTAATAACAACTTAATTTTAAAAATATACAAAAAAATGTGCTCCAGTGATAGATCCATTCCCTCCACCTGTGTTCGTATTATTTTTGTCATACAAATTACATCTTTATATATTATAAACTCACCAATAGTTTTATAATTAATGCTTTATGCAGTTGCTAAGAAGCTATGCAACAAATGAGGTTAAAGAGCCTTATAATATTATAATTCTAATAACAAATGATGTCCAAATAGGTGTCATATTAAGATCTTTTAGGGTGTCTATTTTGCCTAAGATTAGAACATAAAAGAAAATCATTTAATTACTTAAAGAGGCATTTAAAAATCCCACCAGTTGCTGACCAGAGAGATTTCACAAATGAAATCAACAGTTTATATCATCAAGCTACATCATCCTCTTACACAATAAATTTGAGGGTTTCTTAGATCATCTGGCAGAACCAGCTTCTTTACGATGACCACAACAAACCCTTCCAAAAGTTACTTTTGCATAATTTCAATGGCTTGTTAAATGTTCTAGCCAATAAAACTGTATTGCTAAGTGGTTCAGATAGGAAAAATATTAATACTTGTCACAATATACAAGCAGAAGACTCTTACCAGCTGGGTCAACAAAGCAAGGGACATAGCTACATCAGACAATTCACAAATCATAGTTCACATGCCAACCACAGGTCACATCACACTACTCACTTCAAAGTGCCCTTTGAAGCCTGTAACATTTGCTTATGCTGTTCCTTAGTTCTGAATGTAATTCCTATTGAAATGTTTTTCTCAAGGCCCAGCTTATCTGGGTCCCACCACGTCCCAGGGAAATGGCAGTACCAAGTAGGAGAGCCCAGCCAAAAGGAGCACAGTGCAAATTGGTCCTAGGTTAAATTCCCACGATAGCGAGGCAGAAACCTACTTTGTAGAAGAAGGTGTTATGGTCAAGAAAATATTACTGTGCATCAGATCTGTGACGTGACGGGAGAGTTGGATAATGAGTGCTGAAGTCAGTGGCCAGAAGAGTGGAGAATGGGTAGGCATAGTGCAAAGCATAGGTTCGTTGAATATGAAGTAAGGGATCCATGTCAAAATAGCACCTGGCATATGATATGGAGCAAGGCATAAATTTGAGAAGCTACATCAGCCTAAACAGAAGTAGAAGTTTACCTGCCATCTCTTCTCTAAAATCTTGTGTGATCTTCTTGAAATTAACAGCTTTCCTGAGCCCCTATGGGCAGACTGACTGCACACCTTCTTTAGCCCCTACTTCATTCTTTCTATTATCATACATTAGTATCGTACACTTCACTCCTCTGAAAAATAATTAGAGCATATTTTCCACATAATTGTAAGCTTCTTTTGGGTAAGAATGTTTTGTTATATCCCTAACACTCAGTGCAATGGCTTATACACAGCTTTCCTTGAATAAACTGTAGAAGGACCTCATTGAAAATACGAGCCACTCAAACAATCCATGAGTCTGAAGTCTGAGAACTACCACAGCAGTTTAAGTCTGCTGGCATCTGCATATATACAGTGGTTATTTTCTTCATAGTGAGAGCGAAGAATCATCCTGGGCTCAGAGAAAGGTACCTTTGAGTAACACTGTTTTGTGAGGCGGGGTCCTGACTCGGCATCCTCAGCTGTGTCCACCCTAGGACTTCAACCTGTCTGAACTCGGCCACAGGACCTACAGGATGAAGCTGCGGGGACTCCATTTGCTTGATCAAAAAACAATGCTTCAGGATCAAACTGAAGGAACTACTCCAAGAAGAGCAACGTGCCTGACATTCAGATTGCTACTGTGGTGGATTTCTTCCATTTGTCCCTCCAGGTCCATATTCCACCCTTCTGTACCCTCTCTGTGCCCTAAAATGCCAACCTGTGTTACTACATAAATGGGCTTCCTTGCCCTTTGGCTTTTACTTAAAGGTGATTACCTAAAGTGAACTTCTTGCAGAGCTGGGGTAAGTAACCAGAACATGGTCAAACGTCCAAATGGAGGCAGACAAAGAAATCCAGACAAAGCCTGAAACTGAATGAGGTGGAGCCCAGAGGAAGCTGGTGTTGGGCAAAGACCTTCAAAGTCGATGGAGAGATTCCCAAGCCAGCGTGCATAAAAATGAGGTGGTTTTTCAGTATAATTTCTGTCTTGATTGGCATGGGTCTCCAAGAGCTGTTACAAATGCAGAAGAAGAGCAGATACAAAGCTCTAGCTTCTTAGTGATCAGAATTCAGATTGCAAGCAACTTATTCAAGTACTTAAAGAATCACTGCATTGCATAAGAGCAGAAAACTGCTGCAGTCCAGCCTAAGTCAGTGGGAAAAAAGGATTCGACTTCCGTCCTAACTCATGAAGATAAAGGCCACAGATATGAAGGAAGAACAATGGCATTATTCGATCTGGATGTTGGGGGGCATGATACATACCAAATATCACTTTCATGAAGTGAAACATGAGAAATCTTATATTTCTGGAATGAAATATATTGGATTTTGAACTTTCAGTGATAATATCTTACCTAAGATATTACAAAAGCCATGAAGTAATGGAGGTAATCATTATTCAGGGCCATCACAACTGTCAAAATAAAATCAGCCCACATGTGATTAAAACAGTAACATTTATGAATGGCTATCACTGAGCTGAGGAGCCCTGATGGCACAATGGTTAAGCACTTGGCTGCTAACCAAAAGGTTGTTGGTTCAAACCCATCACAGGCTCTGTGGGAGAAAAGCGTAGAAAACCCTATGGGGCAGTTCTCCTCTGTCCTATAGGGTGGCTATGAGTCAGAATTGCCTTGACTGCACACAACAGTAACAACCACATCGCTGAGCTGGGACTAGGGCTGACGCTGAAAGAACTACAGCTTTGCCCAATAGGGGGATCCATTTTCATTTCAGACTTCAACCAGGAAGTGATTCTTTTTGCACAGGGGAAAGCAATATATAACATATAGCTAGGGTGGGGGCACTGTCGGCACAGTGGTTAAGCTCTTGGCTGCTGACTGAAAGGTCAGTGGTTTGAACTCACCAGCTGCCCTGCAGGAGAAAGATGTGGCAGTCTGCTTCCCTAAAGGTTTTCAGCCTTGAAAACCCTATAGGGCAGTTCTACTCTGTCCTATAGGGTCGTTATGAGTCAGAATCGAATTGTTGGCAATGGGGTTTACATAACTAGGGTAGAATTGCAAGATATTATATGGTAACCCTACTGGGACCTCCAATCCACACTCCTTGCTAGTGCCGAGTTTTGGTGAGCTGGACAGGGGCATGTGGCCTAAGTGAACGTGAGTACCATTTCTTGTTTCAGGAGGAGAAGGTGAGGAGAACAGGAGTCCTGGAAGAAGAACTTCAGTGCACAGAAGATGGACAAGGGCAATAAAGCCAGAAATCCTTCCACTAAGAAGTGGAACCTGTCATAGTTCTTCACTTTTCTACATGGGTGGGAAAGGTGATACAACAAACCCAGCCAGGACAAGCCTTGAGAGATCACACTGCACTCACATGCGTGGCCATACAGGATAACCCCAGTGACTAATGCAGGTGATCCAAACAGGTTCCTGGATTCCAATCGGTCAGTCTTTCCAGGAGGAAGGATGAAAAGCAGGAGGAGGACGGCTTCCGTGAGAGATCCTTTCCCCAGCTGCCTAAAGTACTCAATCAGTGTTTTATTTTTATTTACTGTTTTTGTCTTAGTTATTATCCCGAATGTACATGAATTTGTCTCCTCAGCAGTTTGTTGCATACACTTAAGAATGATAAGCACAGAAATACAAAGCCATAAAATCACAGAGCTAGGGACTTCTGGCAAAATGGTACTCTAGGCAGAAGGACCACGCCATCCCTCCACAGCAAAGATCCGAAAAACTAAGCCAAACAGAGAATACAACAATCCTGAAACCCTAAAACATCAAGTGAAGATATAAAGAACTCAGCCAAGCACCAAATGGAGTGAGACAACTGACAGAGAACGGAGAGAGAGGACAGATTCATGCAGAGGTCTCCTACCAGCTAACGCAGCAAGGATCCGCCATCTTGGACTCCTATCGGAGATCAGCAAACAGGGGATACGAGAAAGCAGCTTCACGGAGCTTCCAGAGGGAGACAAAACAACTGGTAATTTGCGATATATGCTTTCCCATCCCCCACCCTTCTTCACCCCGACTCAGCCTCCTCTGCTTCCCGCGGCCACAATCTCTTGTCCGGGAAACACCAGCTGCTTGGATTCCATACACCCAAACGGGCTGGCTCTCTGAGTGCCATCTGTTGGCCACTGGGGTTGCTTTTCTCCGCTTCTTTTGATTTCTTCCTTACCTCTCACCACCTCCCCCTCCTTTCGCTCAAATACCTGGTTCCGTGCACCAGCTTTGCTTCTACCAGAGGGGCTGTGGAGCCCCATTCAAGTGTGGAGCTGCTTCCCAGTCTGGGCTGCCGCGCTGGTGGGATCCCGGGGCTTTTGTTCATTTGTTTGTTTTGAATTGTTTGTTTTCTTTTCCTTTTCTTGAGTTGGGAGCCC
>NW_004443966.1:2110996-2113637 GCF_000243295.1 Trichechus manatus latirostris
CAATAAAAAAAAAGGTTGAGAAGTTAGAGGGTTGACATGTTGTGGGGTTGTTAACCAATGTCATAAAACAATATGTGTGCTACTGTTTCATGAGAAACTATTTGTTCTGTAAGCCTTCACCTGGAGTACAATAAAAAATAAAAATAAAAAATCACAGAGCTGGAAGGAACCTCAGATGACATCTAATGAAATCCATGCCCTTATTCATGTCTTGAGATAAGGAACCTCAGACCAGAGAAGTTACGTGATTTTCACAAAGACGTACAAGTATTTAATGGCAGGAGCAAGCATGGGGTTTACGGTGGCAGAGGCAGAGCTGACGCCAGCTCAGTATTTTGTCACAAGAACCATATAAACCAATCACACCCAAGTTCACCTGGCACAGAAATGCAGTACCCAGAGAGAATAAACCAACCTAGAAGTCAAAAGGAAAAAAAGCATCTTCCAAAGGCATTGTAGAACCAGTCCATTACGCATGATATCTCTCTCACCCTTATCTCATATGGTATTTTACTTCCATGGCGGTAACACTGCGAAACTGTCTCCATGTTATCCTAAGAAGTGTAGAATCACCAAGGGTTTCTGTAATTCATAGCACACCTACACAGAAACACCCTTGCTAACAATTGCTATTTATCTGGTTTTCTCCATTCTGGGTACAGAAATTCTTACTGTAAAACTCAGGAAGGTCCCATCTACCCCAGTTATGGCTTACTCAGCCCAGAGATGACTGAACCCATACACTTTTAATTTACCTTTATATATGCAACAGAAATGAAAATATTATAAAGCAGTGGTTCTTAACTTTTTTGGAACTTTTCGAGAATTAATGAAAATTATGGATATACGTCCCAGAAAATTGTATATAACAAAAAATTCTAGTTACAATTCCAGGAGTAACATAGACCACCCCCAAAGTTCATCTGTGGAGCCCAACGTAAGGACCTCAGCCATGTAATTGGTTTTGAAAACATCTTTCGTTTCTTCTTTAGCCATTTTGGCTGAGGGGACTGGCATCCATTCTGGTCCAATCTGGGTGGTTTTCCTTCGTCTCCTCCCTGCTTGGCTATATCACTTCCTAGTTTGAGGGTCCTTAATATTTGTCCTTAGTCTTTATATTTGCGAAAACTCAAATTCCACCTTAAGAACCCCTTTGGTGAGTGTGTTGTTTTATTTGGAGAAGCATTATAAAATTCTGGCTAACAATTTTACTTGTCAATACTAGGAATTACTTTGCTCCTTTTCTTTGACCCTATGCCCCTCCCCCTGTCTGTCTGTATCATTTCTAACGGCTTCATATTCCCTCCAGAGCTGTGTGGATCGGGCAAGTTACTAGGCACACAGTCAACCTAGTCTAAGACTAAAGTGCTGCTCGGTTTTCCTTCGCCCTTGTTGTTCAGGCATTCTGATGCGCATTCTGATGGTTAATTCTAGGTGCAAACTTGGCTAGGCTCTGGTGCCCAGTAGTCTGGTCAAACACTAGTCTAGATGTTCCTGTGAAGCTATTTTGTTGACGTGATTAGCATTTACAATCGGTTCACTCTAAGTAGAGGAGATCATCCTCGATAATGTGGGTGGGCCTCATCCAATCAGCTGAAGGCCTTAAGGGCAGAAACTGAGGTTTCCCAGAGAAAAGGAATTCTGCCTCAAGAGTATAGGCTGACAAACTTTGGACTTACAAGTCCCCACAATCGTGTGAGACAATTCCTTAAAATCTCAGTCTCTGTATCACTCTCTCCCTCCCTCTGTCTTTGCATACATATGTACGTATATACGTATATAAATTTTGCTGAAGATAATTTAAAAATGGTTGCAAAAGTACACTGACAGTAAACTGCCAGAAATTCATTCCAGAAGTAACACAGATGGATTCAGAAGAGGATGTGGAAAGAGGGATACCACTGCTAATGTCAGATGGATCTTGGCTGAAAGCAGAGAATACCAGAAAGATGTTTACCTGTGTTTCAGTGACTATGCAAAGGCATTTGACAGTGTGGATCATAACAAATTATGGATAACATTGCAAAAAACGGGAATTCCCGAACACTTAATTGGGCTCACGAGGAACCCATACATAGATCAAGAGGTGGTCATCTAAACAGAACAAGGGATACTGCATGATTTAAAATCAGGGAAGGTGTGCGCCAGGGTTGTATCCTTTCACCATACTTATTCAATCTGTATGCTGAGCAAATAATCCGAGAAGCTGAACTATATGAAGAAGAACGCGGTATCAGGCTTGGAGGAAGACTCATTGTGGTGGATTAATTACTTTTGTGTGTCATCTTTATAGCCATGGTCTTATAACTCCCACCCAGGGGACTGTGTGAAAGGGTAATTGTGGCCTATCAAGGGGATTGGTCAGTTTTGCCATAAAAGAGAGAGAATTCTAGAGCAAGGAGGGGAGCCCACCACCAAAGGGGAGAGCCGCAGTAGAAACTGGCAATGCAGACCCACAGGAGATGGTGCAGCGGGCATCCCGGCCCACAGAGTGAGGACTGAGTGCCTTTGGGCAGAGATGGAGGACCAGGCCCACACGAGACGGCGCAGCGGGCTTCCCGGCCCACAGAGTGAGGACTGAGTGCCTTTGGGCAGAGACGGAGGACCAGACCCACAGGAGATGGTGCAGCGGGCTTCCCGG
>NW_004443966.1:2113822-2117703 GCF_000243295.1 Trichechus manatus latirostris
GCGGGCTTCCCGGCCCACAGAGTGAGGACTGAGTGCCTTTGGGCAGAGACGGAGGACCAGGCCCACACGAGACGGCGCAGCGGGCTTCCCGGCCCACAGAGTGAGGACTGAGTGCCTTTGGGCAGAGACGGAGGACCAGGCCCACACGAGATGGCGCAGTGGGCTTCCCGGCCCACAGAGTGAGGACTGAGTGCCCTTGGGCAGAGACGGAGGACCAGGCCCACACGAGATGGCGCACCGGGCTTCGCGGCCCACAGAGTGAGGACTGAGTGCCTTTGGGCAGAGATGGAGGACCAGGGAGAAGTCTACGCCTGACCCACGAATTTGGGACTCGCCAGTCTCCACAACCGCATGAGCCATTTCGTTTATATGGTCCGTGAGTTCTGTGAGACGTCGCAAGGAATTACCGAACCCAAAGACAGGAGGGAGAGTACAGAGGCGAGAGGGAGTAGTTGATATCAGAGATGATGGAGTGGTACAGCAGTTTGGAAAAGTTAGACATTTGGGACATCTTTAACCTCCGCCTCATAGGAACCAGCTTTGTGCTGATCCTTATAAAAGAAATTATTTGTTTACTCATTAACAACCTGCAACATGCAGATGATACAACCTTGCTTGCTGAAAGCAAAGAGGATTTGAAGTACTTACGGATGAAGATGAAAGATTATGGCCTTCAGTATGGATTATACCTCAACATAAAGAAAACAAAAATTCTTAAAACCCGTTGCCCTCGAGTCGGTTCTGACTCATAGCAACGCTATAGGACAGAGTAGAACTGTCCCATAGGGCTTCCAAGGAGCGGCTGGTGAATTCAAACTGCCAACCTTCTGGTTAGCAGCCTAACTCTTAACTACTGCACCACCAGGGCTCCCTTAAAATACTCACAGCTGGAATAATAAGCAACATCATGATACACGGAGAAAAGATTGAAGTTGCCAAGGAATTCATTTTACTTGGATCCACAATCAATGCCCATGGAAGCAGCAGTCAAGAACTCAAACAACATATTGCACTGAACCAATCTGCTGCAAAAGATCTCCTTAAAGTGTTAAAAATCAAAGATGTTACTTTAAAGACTAAGGTGCGTCTGACCCAAGCCATGGTATTTTCAATCATCTCATATTGTCCAGCGAAAGCTGGACAATAAATAAAGGAGACTGAAGAACTGATGCCTTTGAATTATAATGTTGGCAAAGAACGCTGAATATATGATGGACTGCCAGAAGAACGAACAAATCCATCTTGGAAGAAGTACAGCCAGAATGCTCCTGAGAAAGGAGGACGGAGCGACTTTGTCTTACGTACTTTGGACATGTTATCAGGAATGACCAGTCCCTGGAGAAGGACATCATGCTTGGTAAGGTAGCAGGTCAGCAAAAAAGAGGAAGACCCTCAACGAGATGGACTGACACAGTGGCTGCAACCATGGGCTCAAACACAGCAATGATTGTGAGGATGAGGGTGGCGCAGGACCAGGCAGTGTTTCGTTCTGCTGTACACAGGGTCGCTATGAGTCGGAACCGACTCAATGGCACCTACCAAACAAAACAAAGCATATACAAAGAAGTGTTGCTTAGGAAAACCCTGACTAATCTAATATAGGTATAAATCTTCCTCAGGGAGAGATGAGTAAGTGGGGCACAGGGATTTTTAGGGCAGTGAAACTATTTTGTATGGTACTGTAATGGTGGATACATGACATTATGCATATGTCAAAACCCATAGAACTGTACAATACAAAGAATGAACCCTAATGCAAGCTATAGACTTTGGTTAATAATAATGTACCAATATTAGCTCATCAATTATAACAAATGTACTGCATAAATGTAAGATGTTAATAATAGGGGAAGCTTGGGCAGAGGGAGAGGGAGTATTTGGGAACTCTTTGTACTTTCTGTTCTATTTTCCTGTAAACCTAAAACTTCTCTAAAAAATAAAATCGATTAATTAAAAAAAGAAAAGTGGTCTCCAACCCCTCTGGATGTTTCCTTTCCAGCAAGATATCCTGGTTAATTTTATTGGAGAATAATATTAAAAACCAAAATCTGGAGCCCCTTAGATATTCCTATTGGTCAAGCTATGATAATTACAGCAGCAAAATAACAATATTAATAATTATTATTATTTAAGGAATTGATGAAAAAGGCGAGTCTGTGAAAGTTCTTGAGTGGAGCAAAAAAGACAAATTAATATAAAGTGAATAAAAAGGTAATAGAACAGAATTCTAACACACAAAAAAAGACCAGATTTACTGGCCTGACAGACTAGAGAAACCCCAAGAGTATGGCCCCTGGACACCTTTTTAGCTCGGTGGTGAAGTCACTCCCGAGGTTCACTGTTCAGCTGGGGATTGGACAGCCCCATAAAACAAAACGGGACTAATGAGGCACAGCAGTTGAGGGACAAGGACTAGAAGGCAGGAGGGGACAGGAAAGTTGGTGATAGGGAGCCAAGGTTGAGTAAGGACAGTGTTGACATGTAGTGGAGTTCTTAACCATTGTCATAGGGCAATATATGTACTAACTGTTTGATGAGAAACTATTTTGTTCTGTAAACCTTCGTCTAAAGTGAGAATAGCAGCACAACTGGATAATCAACGTAACTGAATTGTACATGTAGAAATTTTTGAAATGGGGTATCTTTGGCTATGTATATTTTCACCAAAAAAGAAAGTCTTCCAAGGCTGAGAAGGGAGCATATTGACATATTGTGGGGTTGTTAACCAATGTCATAGAACAGTATGTGCACTGACTGTTTAACGAGAAATTATTTATTCTGTAAACTTTCACCTAAGGTACAATTTTAAAAAACTAAAAAAAAAAAAAAAAAGGTAATCGTAAATCCAAAAAAGTAGGCTTTAATAAGAGATCTTTAAATGTTACTGATTTGAAGAGATGGATATGTTAATTCTAGGAGCATATGAGAGTTGGTGGTGGATAAAAATCATGACGATTTTAGAGATAGAGGTGGGAAAGATAGTTTTTTTCCCTAAATTTTATTTGTTGTTGCTGAGACTACACACAGCAAAACATACACCAATTCAACAGTTTCTACGTGTACAATTTAGTGACGTTGATTACATTCTTTGAATTGTACCATTCGCACCCTCCTTTTCTGAGTTGTTCCTCCCTCATTAACATAAACTCACTGCCCCCTAAGGTTCCTGTCTAATCTTTCGGGTTGGGGCTGTCACTTTGATCCCATATAGGTAGTTCTCAAAAGAGCACAATGCTCAAGGCAGGCTTTTTTTTTTTTTACCAGTTAAGTTAAACTATTGTTCAGTTTTAAGATGACCTCAGGGGATATTTTTGTTTTGTTTTAAAATTTTTTTTTTACTGTACTTTAGGTAAAGGTTTACAGAATAGTTTCTCATTACATAGTCAGTACGCATATTGTTCCATGATACTGGTTAACAACCCCATGACCTTGGATGACCTTTTTTCTTTTTTGGTGAAAAGATACACCACTTCAAAAATTTCTACGTGTACAATTCAGTGACATTGATTACATTCTTCCAGTTGTGCTGCTATTCTCACTATCCTTTTCCAAATTATTCCATCATCATTATCTTCAACTGACTGTCCCCTAGGTTTCCCATCAAACCTTTTGAGTTGCTGTTGTCAATTTCATCTCACATAGATAATAATTCTTTTTTTTTTTTTGTACTTTAGATAAAGGCTTACAGAACAGAATAGTTTCTCATTAAACAGTTAGTACACATATTGCCCTATGACAATGGTTACCAACCCCACGACATGTCAACACTGTCCTTTCTCAACCTTGGGTTCCCTATCATCAGCTTTCCTGTCCCCTCCTGCCTTCTAGTCCTTGTCCCTGGACTGCTGTGCCTCATTAGTCCCGTTTTGTTTTATGGGGCT
>NW_004443966.1:2118087-2138332 GCF_000243295.1 Trichechus manatus latirostris
TCCTTTGCTCCCGAAGGGGTGAGACCAGTGGAGTATCTTAGATGGCTGCTCACAGGCTTTTAAGACCCCAGATGCTACTCACCAAGGTAGAATGCAGAACATTGTCTTTATAAACTGTGCTATGCCAATTGAGCTAGATGTTGCCTAAGAGTATGGTCCACAGGGGATATTTTTGGTGTAAGGTTTAAAGATTATCTCAGGGTAATAGTTTCAGAGGTTCGTCTAAACTTCATGGCTCCAGAAAGTCTGGAGTCCATGAGAATTTGAAATTCTGTTCTGCATTTTCCCTGCTTTGACCAGGATTCTTCTATAGAATTTTTGATCAAAATGTTCAGTAACGGTAGCCAGGCACCATCCAGTTCTTCTGGACTCATGGCAAAGGAGGCAGTTGTTCATGGAGGCCATTAGCCACACATTCCATATCCTCCTCCTGTTCCTGATGCTCCTTCTTTCTCTGTTGCTCCAGGTGAACAGAGCAATTGCTGGGCCTTGGATGGCCGCTTGCTAGCTTTCAAGACCCCACGCGCTACACGACGAACTAGGAGTTGGAAAAGAAGCACTAGACACTTTATTAGGCCAATTAACTGGGATCTCCGATGAAACCATGACCTTAAATCTCCAAACCAATGAACCAAACCCTATGAGGTGATTGGCTGTACGTAAGCAGCCTCAGCCGCTACTCTTTATTGTTTGTTTGTCATTGTAAATATATCTATCGCACAACCTTTGCCAATTCAGCTTTTTATAGGTGTACAACTTACTGATAGCAATTACAATATTCAGTTGTAATCAATGCAATTTTTCCATCATCGTTAACCCCCCTCTTCCCCCTCCCTCCTGCCCCTGGCAATCACTAATAAACTTTGATTTCTATACATTTGCCTTTTCTTGTCTTTTTATATAAGTGAGGTCATACAATACTTGTCCTTTCGTGATTGGCTTATTTCACTCAGCATAATGTCTTCGAGCTCCACCATACTGTAACACGTATCAAGACTTCATTTCTCCTACTGGCTAAGTAGTATAAAGATAGTTCTTTTTTAAAAGTTATGAGCTCATACTGACCTCCTCAATTTCTCATATCATGTGGCTGTACAGAGAACTCCTAAACTCAACAATAAGTTATACCCAACTTTTCTTACCAATATGGTTTCTCTTCTTTTACTTTTTTTTTTTTTTTACTAAAAGTGAAATTTTCTATTACAATGACATAGATCCAGTTTTTGCTCATCCCTGCAACAAAGCTTCAAATATGAAAACTTCCATATTCTAAATATCACCTCTTCTAAATAATTTAGATAAATTCTAAAACATCACTCCTTCCTTCTCACTTGACATTGCCATCAGTGATTATTTCAGTTTTGGTTCCATAAAAATAATAACTCATCTAGGCTAGACACTCTTCTAATATTTCACATTCATTGCTTTCACATTTGATAATAACTCTGTGAGGCAGGAAGTATTGTTATCCTTATTTTTCAGACTAGAAAAGTAAGGCCGAAGAGCTTAAGTAAAAAGTTCACACGGCTGATAAATTAATGAGTCACATGACTACATCTGCTCATTTTAGAAAATGCAATCCCAAGATAACTGGTTTTAAAAAGTCAAAACTTAAGAATAATTTCCTTACCATGGCCATTTGGTTTAGTTGCCAGTAAACTAAAATAACAACAATCTTCTAACCACCCACCTGTGGTCAAGAAGAGAAGTAAAAGCAAAGATTATGGTTCAGACCATTTAGTATTTAATTAAAAAGAAAGAGAAGCTCTTGTGTCCAGTAGACAAGCTGGTGTTGTAGCTGTGGAGTGGTAGAAACAACACATCTAAACACTGACCCACTGCAATGAATTCCTAAACAAACAGTAAATTACACTGTTAGAAGTCTTCTTACAAGAAAATAAGCAAGAGATTTTACATTGGACCGAAATACAATCCACAAATCCTTCCTGTTCCATGACACTGTTCCTTATTTCTCAAGACTTCCAGGGATTCTCCTTTCTTGAATTCCTATAGCATCCATTATGTGTTTTGTTGTTGCTGATGTTAGATGCCACCGAGTCACTTCTGATTCATAGCGACCCTATGTACAACAGAACAAAACACTGTCTGGTCCTGCGCCATCCTCACAATTGTTGTTATGCTTGAGCCCACTGTTGCAGCCACTGTGTCAATCCATGTCACTGAAGTTCTTCCTCTTTTTCACTGACCCGCTACTTTACGAAGCCTGAAGTCCTTCTCCAGGGACTGGTCCCACCTGATAACATGTCCAAGTACAGGAGATGAAGTTTCACCATCCCCGCGTCTAAGGGGCACTCTGGCTGTACTTCTCCCAAGACAGATTTGTTCGTTCTTCTGGCAGTCCATTGTATGTTCAAGGTTATTTGTCAACACCATAATTCAAAGGCATCAATTCTTCTTCAGTCTTCCTTATTCATTATCCAGCTTTTGCATGCATATGAGGTGATTGAAAATACCATGGCTTGGGTCAGGCACACCTTAGTCCTCAAAGTGACATCTTTGCTTTTTACTTTTTAACACTGTAAAGTGATCTTTTGCAGCAGATTTGCCCAATGCAATGCGTCGTGTGATTTCCTGACTGCTGCTCCCATGGACATTGATTGTGGATCCAAGTAAAATGAAATTCTTGACAACTTCCATCTTTTCTCCATTTCTGATGTTGCTTACTGGTCCAGTTGTGAAGACTTTTCTTTTCCTTATGTCGAGGTGTAATCCATACTGCAGCCTGTAGTCTTTGATCTTCATCAGTAAGTGCTTCAAGTCCCCCTTGCTTTCAGCAAGCAAGGCTGTGTCATCTGCATCACAGGTCATTAATGAGTCTTCCTCCAATTCTGATGCCACATTCTTCCTCATACAGTACAGCTTCTTGGAATATCTGCTCAGCATATAGACAGAATAAGTTTGGTGAAAGGATACAACACTAACTCACACTTTTCCTGATTTTAAACCACGCAGTATCCCCTTGTCCTGTTCAAACAACTGCCTCTTGGTCCATGTTCAGGTTCCGCGTGATCACAATTCAGCGTTCTAGAATTCCTATTCTTTGCAATGTTATCCATAATTTATTACGATGCACACAGTCGAATACCTCTGCATAGTCAGTAAAACACAGGTAAACATCTTTCTGGTATTCTCTGCTTTCAGCCAAGATCCATCTCACATCAGCAACAACATTCCTTGTTTCACATCCTCTTCAGAGTCAGGCTTGAATTTCTGGCAGCTTCTTGCCAATGTACTGCTGCAACTGTTTTTTTGAATTATCTTCAGCAAAGTTTTACTTGTGTGTGATATTAATGATATTGTTTAATAATTTCTGCATTCTGTTGGATCCCCTTTCAACTTTTAGCCCTTCCTTAACCACGAATTTTATTTATTACTGTCTTGACATTTGCATTTTTTCAGTCTCATTTTTCCCAACATCATTTCAAACACTTTAGAAACAGCTAACATAGAACTTGATATGTAATGGATTTTCTTATCTAACCCCAGTTTTTACTTCTAAACTAGCAAGTATTTTATTTTTATATTTTTCATAGTTGGTTGTACACGTCAGACAGGATTTTTTCTTAAACTGTGTGTTTTTAGTATTTCTGAGAGTTAAATTTTGATTGTGGAACATATTTGAGAAAATGTAATAAATTATCATACCGATTATAAAATTAAAATACTACAGTAATTAAAAAATTTTATATTAAAAAGAGCAATGGGTTTGCAGGTAATATAACCTGATTTCTAATCCCATGAACCATGTAACCGTGATTGAGTCATTTAATCTCTCTAGAACCGGACTTCCTCATTACTGTAAAACGAGGGGCCTGTGCCAGACTATGTACAGTTCTAAACTTCTATGATTCTGTAGTATAATTTCATCTAAATTTAAAAAAATGTTTTATCTTGAACAGATTGGGATTCTGTTCATAGCTAAACTTAAGGATACCTTAGACACTCATATTTTCTATTTTGTGTTTGCTTCATGAACATATTGCAAACACAGCACAGAAAACGGCCAACACAACATTGAACTGAATTCCATTATTTCTGTTGTAACTTGTGATTAGCTCCCCCCAGCCCGGCTCCACCCCGGTAAGCTGTTTCTGTTTCTAGTTATTAGCTCCACATTATTGAATCAACTAAAAATGTTTATTTAGGTCACACTCAAAGTGATGAACTTTACTGGATAAAGATTCCGAATTTACAACATTCTTTAAATCTCTATTTGTTTTCACGGCCAAATGCTATGTTTTATACATTCTCATTACCCTAAAACATGATTTCAAAACAGATGTGGTAGCTACACAGAATTATCGAACTGCCTAAAAATTTTCAAATATTTAAGGAATTGAATTACGGAAGACCAGTTTTCGACTTTCCAACTTCCATTTAAAGCAGAGGACACAGAACTGTTTGTGTGAAAAGTTCACCTCAGGGTACTTTCTTATTTGAAAGAGACCCTGTGAGAGATGCTGTCTGCCGTTCACCGTTTGACTCACAGTGCTGAGTCTTTCAGCTACGTAGTAGGAAGGCAAGTATTATCTGAAAGATACTAGGAGATGTGAATTATCAAGTCAGAGAGGACCTGAGGAGACCTATGTCATTTGGGGACTGACAGATCAAAATAAGGTGAAGCTAGGCAACCAAATCTAATAATTATTCAACATAATTACTGACATAGAAAAGACCTTGAATAATCACAGCTAGTGTTCTGATTTTCCTCAGGAAGGGCTACAGATTTAACACGCTCTTGCCTGATCTCATCTGACATTAATTATGCAATGTTTGAGGGGAGAGAACAGTTGCTGAAAAACACACAGTAAAGAATAAGGGGGAGTGAATGTGGTCTTGTTGATTGCTGCTGTCAATCTGCTGAGGAAGAACAACATCCAGAAATCATCTGTCCTTCCCCAAACAGATTATATAAACATGTTCAGGGACGGTGAGATGAAAAGAAATGTTTCTTGATTCTGCATCTCAAGTATTCAGCGTGACTCTTTTATAATAAACTGACTTTTCCACAGCATATTATTGTATAGCACTGGACTAGTCTTAAGCTCAATTTAAAAAAAATGTTTCCGTAAAAAGTTTAAAGCAAGTCACTTCAATAAATAGATAAATTTACTTAGGCACCTAAATTTAACATAAAATTCTGAAGAGACTGTCCATATTTTAATAGCTGTAGCTTTCTGTACAGGCGAAGAGAGAATGGGAACTTTCCTTACATGAATTTGTGTTACAAAGTTCTTTGACAAATGAAGCTGCAAATCACATTACATTTTTTTTTTTTTTTACTAAATTTATAACTAAGAAGAGGTAAATTAAGACTAAGTTGGTTCCATAATCCAATATTGTTGAATTTCTCCAGTTGCTCTGACTGGACTGGCCTTGTTTTCCTTTTTATCCATTCATAACTAGCTTATACATTTTGATGTATATTTGAGTTATTAAATTGTTTGCAAGTTTTTGAAAAATATTCAGAATATTAAGCTTATTTTAATTAAATTAATGTACACATCTGTTGTTTTTGTTTTCGGTTGTTTCCCTTCAAGACAGTCATGACTCATTTGCTAAAAAATGAAGAGTTTGGTTCCCAATGATGCCAGAAGGAAATGTTCAGCTTTAGATATTTGTAAGTAAAAAAAAAAAAAAAAAAAAGCAATTATTACTAATTGTCTGATATCTCTATAAAACTATTGAAGAAAAATGTATAATCTTATTAGCACTTTTGAAAATTATAACCTACAGCGTTCTGAGTTGTAAATATAGTCTCTTTTAAACATATAGGAGTCAAATAATTTATTAAAAGGAATTTCTGAACAGTAATGGTAGCTGGGCACCATCCAGTTCTTCTGGTTCCATGGCAAAGGAGGTAGTTGTTAATGGAGGCAATTAGTCACACAGTACAACTTCCCTTCTATTCTAATCTTCTTGAGGATTTTCATCAAGAAAGGGTGCTGGATTTTATCAACTGCTTTTTCTGCATCCATAGAAATGATCATGTGGTTCTCTTCCTTTGTTTTATTGATGTGGTGTATTACATTCATTGATTTTCTAACACTGAATCATCCCTGCATTCCTGGAATAAATCCCACTTGTTCATGGTGTATGACTCTTTTAATATGCTGTTGCATTCTGTTTGCTAGTATTTTATTGAGGATTTTTAACATCTATATTCATAAGGGTTATTGGCCTATAGTTTTCTTTTCTTGTGGTGTCTGTCTGTTTTGATATTAGGGTTACGTTTACTTCACAGAACAAATTAGGGAGTATTCGATCCTTCTCTATCTTTTGGAAGCGTTTACACAGGATTGGTGTCAATTCTTCTCTAAATGTTTGGTAGAATTCCCCAGTGAAGCCAACTGGTTCAGGACTTTCTTTTGTTGAGAGGTTTTTGATCATCGATTCAGTCTCTTCACTTGTTATAGGTCTGTTGAGAATTTCAATTTACTCTGTCTTATAGGGTCGCTATGAGTCAGAATTGACTCCATGGCAACCGGTTTTCTTGAGTCAGTTTGGATAGGTTGTGGGCTTCTAAGAATTTTTCCATTTCATCTAGGTTATCCAGTATGTTGCCATATAGTTGTTCATAATATACTAATTCTCTTTATTTCTGTTCAGTCAGTTGTAACGTCTCCTCTTTAACTTCTTATTTTGGTTATTAGAATGCTCACTTTGTCAGTCTAGCTAAAAGTTTGCCAATTTTATTGATCTTTTCAAAGAACCAGCTTCTGGTTCTGTTGATTCTATTGTTTTTCTGTTTTCAATTTTATTTATTTCTGCTCTGATCTTTGTTATTTCTTTGTTTAGACTTAGTTTGCTCTTCTCTTTCTAGTTCCCACAATTGTAGAGTTAGGCTATTGATTTGAGATCTTTCTTCATGTTGGCATTTATTGCTGTAAGTTTTCCTCTAAGTACTGCCTTCGCTGCATTCCGTAAGTTTTGGTATTTTGTGCTTTCATTTTCTTCTAAGAAATTTGATTTCTCTTTTGATTTCTTCCTTGACCCATTGACAGTTTAATAGTGTGTTGTTTAATTTCCATATGTTTGTGTACTTTCCAGTTTTTCTTTCTGTTATTGATCACTAGCTTTACTCCATTGTGGTCAGAGAAAATGGTTTGTATGATTTTAATCTTTTTAAATTTATCAAGACTTGCTCTGTTACCTAATATGTGGTCTATCCTGGAGGGATATCCATGTGCACCAGAGAGCAGAATGTGTATTTCGCTGTTGTTGGGTGAAGTGCTCTATATACGCCTGTTAAGTTTAGTTGGTTTATAGTGTCATTCAGTCCTCTGTTTCCTTGATCTTCTTTCTAGATGTTCTGTCCAATATTGAAAGTGGTGTACTGAAGTCTCCAACTGTTACTGTAGTGCTATCTACTTCTCCCTTCAATTCTATCAGTGTTTGCTTACATATTTAGGTGCTCTGATGTTGAGTGACATGTGGACTAATTTAAAAGAAATATATGACTATCCTTTGGTACTACATTCCTCAAACATATTGTTGATAGTCATTGTCTTCCACTAATTCTCTTGTAACATGGTTTCTTGTTCTTCTACTCTACTATAAGTATCCTTCCTGAGGCCAGCAGTTATTTCTTCAGGCCAAATCTAGAGGCCTTTTCTCAGTCTGCCTATTGCTCAATCTTTCCATTGTATTAGATGGGTATGCTTATATTTCGTGTTTCATTTTATTTTTAGCTTTCTAAATATTATAAAAGTAATATGTGTTCTTTGTAGTAAAGTTGAAACTATACAATTAAAAAATGTCAACTATGATAACCAAGGTTAACATATAAGTGGAATTTTACCTGGCTTTTAAATGCATTTATGTACACTGTCTATTTGTAACCTGAGTTATGCCAGGTAGGGTCAGAAGTCGGAGTTATTCTTACAGTAATACTCGGATGTGACTGGCTTTTGCTCCACTTCCTTACAGAGAACATTAACCACTTCTACAGCGTCCCTGAAGTATTTCTGGGCGTTCCTGGAGCCACTTCTCATATACTTACAAACAAGCCTTACTGTGATGTTAAGGTTGTGTGTCAGCTTGGTTGGGTAATGACTCTCAGAGGTTTGGCAGTTACGATGTGTTTTGGCAGCTACGTAATGATGTAATCACCTCCATTATGAGATCTGATATAATGTAATCACATCCATGATGAGATCTGTTATGAGCAGCCAATCAGGTGAAAGGGAGTTTCCTTGAGGGTGTGGCTGCATCCAATATAGGTGGACTTTCTGCCACACTTGCTTGCTTTTGCTCACTCTGGATTCTGCAGTTGGTTCCTGTTCTTCTGACCTCCGGTTCTTGGGACTTGAGCTAGCAGCTTGCCTGCTATCTCGGGATTCGATTGCCTCCATAGCCTGTGAGCCAGAAGCCTGCTGCCTGACCTGCCAATCTTGGGTTCACCAGCCCCTGCAGCTACGTGAGCCAGGAGAAGCTTCCAGCCTCACCCACAGACTTAGGACTTTCCAGCGTCTACAATCGCATGAGCCATTTCTTTGATGTAAATTTCTCTCTATATATATATCTATATGCTTCACTGGTTTTACTTCTCTAGAGAACCCAGCCTAAGACACTTACCTTAAAGGTACTGCTACTGCTCTGTCCGGTATCCACTTCCCACTGTGAACTCTGTGAACTCTGTGAACTCTGCTGAGCACCAACACTGGCTCTCTAGAGCCCTGAATTGCTAAGCAGGACTGATCTCTGAAAAGAAAAGATGGGATAAGATATATCAGGAAAATTACTAATCAAAAAATTCCAAGTTAGTTTTATTTGTTATCAGGTAAGTATCCAACCAAAAAGCATTACTGAAGAGAGAAAGGTTATTAAATAATAATAGAAAGTTAATTTTATCAGGACTTAAACTTAGTGTGCTTCTACCACATTTCAGTTCCAAGATGTACATTTAAAAAAAAAAAAAACATATTTGAAGTCAGAATGCATTGTATAGTCACGGTTAGACAAGCAGCAGACGTGATGTGATTATCATTGTTTGAACATTCACATCAAAACTTGCAGAATGGGTGTTAGAGTTATAGAAGAAAATTGTGGAGAAAATAGTGGGAAACTGCTAATAAATGCTCCAGAATCAACACTCTTAATGGTACAGAAGACAATATTGTATGGAGAAAGACAGACATTGATGATTCAGTCAAAAAGTGATTCAAATAAGTCAAATTCTGAATATGAGGAAGTTTTAGAAGTATCTTAAACAATTTATTTTTCTCCAGCTTTACTGAGGAATAATTTACATACAATAGAATTCATCCATTTTAACCGTATAGTTTAATGAGTTTTGGCATTTATATATAGTCACGTATCCACCACCACAATGAAAATACAGAATATTTCCAACAAAGAAAACTTCCTTATGGCCCTCTGTAGACAGCAGCCTTCTCCCACCCCCAGTTCTAGGCAACCATAGGTCCATTTTCAGTCAGTATTTAATTTAATAGTAATGGAATCATACAATACTTAGTCTTTGGTGTCTGCCATATGTTTTCATTTGTCTTGGGTAATTACATAGCTTGATGTGTTGTATGGTAAATATATGTCCGACTTTATAAGATACTGCCAAATTGTTTTTTATATGGTGTGAAGCATGGATCAAGGTTAGTTTTATTGCATATGGATTTACAATTGTTCTAAACAATATACGTTGAAAAGACTATCCTTTCTCAACTGAATTGCCTTTGGATTTTTTTTGAAAAGTATGTCTACTTTTGAACTTTCTATTGTGTTGAATTAATCTATGTTTCCATCCTTTTGTCATTACTACACTATTTTGATGACTGTAGTCTTAAAATCAACATGAACCTTCCATTGTCATTCTTCCTCAAAATTGTTTTGACTATTCTAGTTCCTTTGTCTTTCCATATAAAATGAGAATGAGCTTGCTGATTTTTACAAAGTTCTGCTAGGATTTTTACCGGGGAGAATTGACGTCTTAACAATATTGAGTCTCCCAATCCATGAACATGGTATATTTCTCCATTTATTAGCTCTGCTTCGATTTCTTTCATCAATGTTTTGCAGATTTCAGCATGAATATCATGCACAAATTTTGGTATATCTATACCTAAGCATTTCATGTTTTTTGGTGTCATTGTAAATGGTGCTGCATTTTAAAATTTTATTTCCAATTGTTCATTGCTGGTTTGTTTGTTTATTTTAATACACTAGAATCTCCAGTCCTCCAGTATGAATAGGAATGAGTGCAGAATTGCTTGTCTCATTCCTGATGTTAGGGGAAAAGCATTCTTTTTTTAATGATTAAATATGATGTTAGATGTAGGTTTTTTGGAGATGCTCTTAATCAGGTTGAGAAAGTTTCCTTCTATTCTTAGTTTTATGACAATTCAGTATTTTAGCCCCCCTTTCCTGAACTCCACAAATTAGACTTCATTATTAGCAGGACTTTTAGAAATATTGTTTAGATTTATATACATATTTACAATTTTATTTGCTCACCATTCTTCTGGTATCTCTAAGGGTTTCTCTGGTATAATTTTCTTTTTTCCTAAAGTACATTCTTTAGAATTTCCTTTAGTAAAACTATGTGGGTAATAAGTCTCTTAGTTTTTGTTTATCTGAAGATATTGCTATTTCACCCTCATTCTTGCCATACAGCATTGGTAAGTGTACAGTTCCAGACTGAAATCATTTTCACTGATCAGTTTAAAGATACAATAAAATTCTCTCATGATAAGATTAAACTGAAAAAACCAAACCCATTGCTGTCGAGTCGATTCCGACTCATAGCGACCCTATATGTCAAAGTAGAACTGTCCCATAGAGATTCCAAAGAGCATCTGGTGGATTCTAACTGTCAACCTTTAGGTTACCAGCCATAGCACTTAACCACTATGCCACTGGGGCTTCCATGATTAGTGAGGATGAAAATTTTCACTGGGGTAAAAAGAAGAATTGGGTTACTGTTAACATTAAAGAAATGAGTCACATGTGTCTATCTAGCTAGCTGGCTAGAAGTTTCAGTGGTCCCCCTCTATAATTAAATCTTTGCTCATCCTGGTTGTGGTTTGGCACAACTTGGTGGTAACTGTCTCCTCCAACTTAAATGTCAGTGGTGCCAATTCTGGACCCTGTCTCATTGGCTGGGACTTCCAGGGCAATGGCAGCAGTTACAGCGATCTCCTATTTATCTGAGCCCTATTTAGTCAGCCTAGTCAATATCATTTGCCGAAAAAAATTATTTCCTCCATTGAATTATCTTAGCACACTTGTCAAAGATTAACTGACCACAGATGTGAGAGTTTATTTCTGGACTCTCAATTCTATTTCATCGATCCATATGTCTATCCTTTTGCCAGTACCACACTGTCTTGATTACTGCAGATTTGTGGTAAGTTTTGAAATTGGGAAGTATGAGTCCTCCAACGTGGTTCGTCTTTTTCAAGATTGTTTTGGCTATTCTGGATCCTTTTTATTTCCATATGAATTTTAGGATCAACTTGTCAGTTTCTGCAAAAAAGGTTAACAGGGGTGCTGATAGGGATTACATTGAATCTGTAGATCAGTTTGGGGAGTACCATCAACTTAACATTAAATCTTCTGGTCCAGGAACATGGGGCATCTCTCCATTTACTTAGGTCTTCTTTAATTTTTTTAAACAAAGTTTTACAGCTTTCAGAGCATAACTTTTTCAATTCTTAGTTATCTAGTGGTGCTATAACAGAAATACCTACCATGGATGGCTTTAACAAACAAATGTGTATTCTCTCATAGTCTAGGAGGCTAGAAGTCCAAATTCAGGCCACCTGCTCCAGGGGCAGGTTTTCTTTCTCTGTCAAGCTGTGGGGGAAGGTCCTTGTCATCAATCTTCCCTTGGGTCTACGAGTTTCTCAGTGCAGGGACCCCTGGTCCAAAGGATGTGCTCTGTTCCTAGCTCTTCCTTCTGTCGTATGAGGTCCCTCTCCTTTCTGCTTGCTTCTTTGTTTTATATCTGAAAAGAGATTGACTCAAGATACTACCTAATCTTGTAGATTGTGTCCTTAATTATTAACATAACTGCCTCTAATCCTGCCTCATCAACATCATAGAGGTTAGGATTTACAATACATAGGATAATCACATTAGATCACAAAATGGAGGACAACCACACAATACTGGGAATCATAGCCTAGCCCACACACATTTTAGGGGGACACAATTCAATCCATAAAAACTTTTGTTAAATCTATTCCTATTTTTTGATATTATTGTAAATGTTTCTTAATTTCATTTTTGTTTTGTGCATTGCTACTATACAAAAATACAACTGACTTTTGTACATTGATCTTGTATCCAGCAACCCTGCAGTACTTGCTTATTAGTTCTAATAGTTTAAGTGGATTCCTTAGGTTTTTCTATACACAAGATCATGTCACATGAGAGTAAAGACAGCTTTACTTCTTCCTTTCCAAACTAGGTGCCTTCCATCCTTTTACTTTTTTTTTTTTTTCAATTTTATTGTGGTAAAACAAACATAACAAGAAAATTGTCATTTAACCATTTTTAAGTGTACAATTCAGTGACATTAATTATATTCATCATGTGCAATCATCAAGATTTTTCAGCAAACAGAAACTCCGTGCCTCTTAAGCAATAACACCCCACTGCTCCTTCCCACAAGCTCCTCGTAACCACTGATAAACTTTTTCTCTATGCATTTGCCTACTCTAGGTATTTCATACAAATGGATAACCAAAAACCAAAACCAAATCTGTTGCCGTTGAGTCAATTCCAACTCATAGTGACTTTATAGGACAGAACAGAACTGTCCCATAGGGTTTCCAAGGAGTGGCTGGTGGATTCAAACTGCTGACCTTTTGGTTAGCAGCCACGCTCTTAACCACTGTCCCACCAGGGCTCCAGATACATAGATAGCTGCCATCAGTCAACCCCAACTCTTGGTGACCTTATGTACAAAAGAATGAAACATTGCCTGGTCCTGTGTCATCCTGATGATCACCAGCATGTTCAAGTCCACTGTTGTGGCTACTGTGCCAATCCATCTCACCAAGTGTCTCTCGACCTTGCTGGCCCTCCACTTCACTAAACACAATGCCTTCCTCCAACAATTGTTCACTCCTGATGACACGTCCAAAGCGAGCAAGTCGGACAACATTTGCTGTGATCTATAAGGTTTTCATTGCTTGGGTATTTCATATAAGTGGGATCGTACAATATTTGTCCTCTTGTATCCAACTTATTTCATTTAGCATAATATTTTCAAGGTTTATCCAAGGTGTAGCATGTATCAGAACTTCATTTCTGTTTATGGCTGTATAATATTCCATCATATGAATATATCATACTTTATCTGTTCATCTGTTGAGGTACACTTGGGTTGTTTCCACCCCAGACTACTGTGACTAATTCTGCAATGAACGCTGGTCTACAAGCATCTGTTTGAGTGCTTGCTTTCGAGTCTTTTGGGTATATACCTAGAGGTGGAATTGCTGGGTCAGAGGTAATTCTATGCTTAACTTTCTGAGGAACTGCCAATTGTTTTCTACAGAAGCTGCACCATTTTACACTCCCCCCGCCCTTAGCAATGCACAAGGTTTCTAATGTTTCCACATCTTTGCCAACACTTGTTATTTTTCATTATCCTGGTAACAGCCATTCTAGAAGGGATAAAGTGGTATCTCACTGTGGTTTTGATCTGCTGTTCCCTAATGACTAAAGACACTGAGCACCTTTTCATGCACTTATTGGCCATAGGTACATCTTCTTTGGGGGAAATGTCTATTCAAGCCCTTTGCCTATTTTTTGATTGAGTTGTTTGTCTTTTTGTTGTTGAATTGTAGGAGTTGTTTATATATCCTGGATATTAAACCCTTATCAGATATTTGATTCACAAATATTTTCTCCCATTCTGAAGGTTGTCTCTTCATTTGGTTGATAATGTCCTTTGATGTACAAAAGTTTTTTTAAATTTGAAGAAGTCCAATTTATCTTTTTCTTCTTTTGTTGCTCATGCTTTTGGTGTCATATCTAAGAATCCATTGTCAAAAACAAGGTTTTAAAGTTTTAACCCTATGTTTTCTTCTAAGAGTTTTACGGTTTTACTTTTTATATTTAGATCACTGATCCATTCTGAGTTAATTTTTGTATATGGTGTGAGGTATTCTTTTGCATGTGGAGATTCAGTTGGCCCAGCACCATTTGTTGAAGAGACTATTTTTTCCCTATTGAATGGACTTGGCACCCTTGTCAAAAATCAACTGGCCGTAGATGTGTGGTTTTATTTCTGGATCCATCCCTTTACTCTTAACCTATCTGTGTATTTATATTTAAAATAGGTTTCTTGTAGGACTATATAGAATTGGGCCTTCTTTTTTAAATCTTTTCTGGCAATCTTATTCTTTAAATTGATGTATTTAGACATTTAAGGTGATTATTGATATATTTGGATTAATATCTAGTACGTCTGTAACTCTTTGGACACTCAAATGGTCAATGTTCAAATATTTCAGGAGGTAGCATATGATCAAGAACCGAAGGTACTGAAGGAAGAAGTCCAAGCTGCACTGAAGGCATTGGTGAAAAACAAGGCTCCGGGAATTAACGGAATATCAATTGACACGTTCCAACAAACAAATGCAACACTAGAAGTGCTCACTCGTCTATGCCAAGAAATTTGGAAGACAGCTACCTGGCCAACGAACCGGAAGAGATATGTATTTGTGCCTATTCCAAAGAAAAGTCATCCAACATAATGTGGAAATTATTGAACAATATCATTAATATCACAAGCAAGTAAAATTTTGTTGAAGATCATTCAAAAGCAGTTGTTGCAGTACATCCACAGGGAACTGCCAGAAATTCAAGCTGGATTCAGCAGAAGTCGTGGAACAAGGGACAGTGTCTCATTCTGTTGTACACAGGGTCACTATGAGTCGGAACCGACTGGACGTACCTAACAACACTAAAAATGAAGGAGCCCTGGTAGCGCAGTGGTTAAGCACTTGGCTGCTAACTGAAAGGTCAGAGATTTGAACCCACCAGCTGCTCCACAGGAGAAAGCTGTGACAGCCTGCGTGCATATTTACAGCCTTGGAAACACTATGGGGCAGTTCTCTTCTGTCCTATAGGGTCACTATGCGTCAGAATTGACTCAATGGCAACAGGTTTACTGTAACTGAGACACAAAACAAGTAAGACAGAAATTTATTTTACTTTCACATAATAGTCTGGGCTTAAGCACTTCAGACCTTATATAGTGGCCGGAAGGTTTCAAAACTGATGTCCCTTTTGTCTTGTTCCTCTGCAGTGAAAAGAGGAAAAGAGAAAGGAGGGCATGACCTTTAAGGACATGACCTAGAAAGCTTACACATCACTTCAGACGTGAGCATCTCCTACAGACCCAGCAATTCCGCTACTAGGTATAAATCCTGGAGATATTCTTATGCATGTAGATGAGATACACAGTGGATACCATAAAGCAGTGAAAATTAATGCATTGCAGGTACATACATTGATACATTTCACAAATATCGACATTGATATTGATAAATTTGTGAAATTCTGACATCGATAAAGATCACAAATATCGACAAAATCAAGTCACAAAAGAACACATCAAGTGTGATTCATATATGAGCAATGAAATGACAAGACACAAGGAAATGATAAACACAAAATTCAGGATACTTTTGACCTCTAGCAGTGGAGGAAGGTTGTGGAGATCTGGCAGGGTCAAGGGGGGCATCTAAATATGTACAAGGTTCTTTTTCTAAAGCTGAGCAAGAGGATGAATGGATGCTTCTTTATTACTGATTTTATTATTTTTAAACTGTGCATTTATTCGTCTGTTTATCCATCTATGATGTAGCTGCTTATATACATATACGTAAATAATTTTTAAAACCCCCAAACTTTCAGAGGTGCTATCTATCAAATTGCAACACATTAAATTGTTCTCCAAGCCTTGCTGAGATGCAGGCCCTGAGGTGAATCTTCTGCCTTCTTTGAAATTAATACTGCCTTGAGTTTCTAAAACCAACTCTGAAAAATCTGTTACCATATCCAACAATTCTCCTTTAGAAATCAGATTTTCTCAATATTGTGCAACCAAAACGAAACGCAAAAGATAAATTTGTTGGTGATAAAAAGCCTCTGTCACCTCCAGCCTCCGATTTCAAAATATCTGTGTTCTTCAAAGTAGCTGCCTTATCCTTACTGACACCATTATACCTAATAATTCTGGGCTGCTCACTGTGTTCCAGGCACGATTCTAAGCTTCACTGAATCTTCATAACTCTGTGAGGTGGGTGATATTCTTATTCCCATTTTATAGATGAAGTAACTGAGACACAGACAGTGATATGCCAAAGGCCATACAACTAGTAAGTTGCAGAACCAGGATATAAACTCAGGTAGACTGACTTGAGCGTAATCATGCTGTGAATAAATGTTAGAAATCAGAATTTTAGAATTCCACTGAAGATTTCATTTTAAACGAAAGGCGCGGGGGGAGAACCAGCCACTAAAGGTTGAAAACACACGAGTAGGGGCGTTACGAGACTGCTCTCTGTGGAGTAGTGGGCAAAGACTTGCCTTCCTCGATTGAAAAGCATCCAGGTTGCGAGTTTACACCGGGCTGTAACTCAGGCATCACGTGGACGGCCTGTCGGTCCCCCGGCAGTGCACAGCAGCAGCAGCACCAGCGGTGACCAGCAGGAAGCACGAAGACCGCCTGTCGGTCCCCCAGCTGTGCACTGCAGCAGCAGCAACAGCGTGCACCTGCCGGCACCCCCACGCTCGCGTCTCCCCCCGGGCTGCGTCCCCGCCCCGGCGCCCAGGCCCCGCCCCCAGCTCGCGGGGCTCTCGGGGAGCAGCGCGGGAGTAGGAATGGTAGGCGCCCGGGATGTGCCAAGTCTCGCGGGAAGATGAGTGGTTGTCTTGGTAATCGCGTCGCGGTCCTGAATGATGGCGGGGCGAGGTCTTGGTGTCAGGGTGGGTCCAATCCCGGACTTTTGTGGAGCCACTGCGCTCCAGGTGGGCCAGAAGGATGCCGAACCTCATTTAATTTCGGGTCTATAAGTGTCTGTCTCTTTTACAGAGACGAGGCGTTCCAGGGACTCCGCTCCCGCCACGCGTTCAGGAACCTGCAGCACCTCGACGGGACCTCCTCGCCAAGGAGGAAGAATATAAGTAAGAAATGAGGCTGCCTACCAGTATTTCCTTTGGCCTGGCTGGATCTTTGGAACTACTCACTGACCAGCATTCCCTCCCCACCATCCCGCTCATCTGTCTGCCTTTTATTGGTTCTCTTTGACATAAGTAGCTCGCCCATCTCTTAGAAGATAGTTGAAAGGCACAGAAATTTAGCCCAATAAACTTTCGTCAGCGAGATGCTACTGCCGGATGTGATCTGGGTGTCCGGAATTGCCACGAATAGTTCAGTTACTAGTTCAGGGGATTCACTTAATTTAAAGTTCTGGAGTTACATATGTAAATTTCTTTGGGCTTGATTTCTAAATTGAAAGCATGTTTCTGGGGCGACCGTCAGCATTTTATACTCGAGGAAACTACAGCTCAGAAGTGAAATTGTTTGCCCACGTAGATACATCCTCTGCCGCCTAGTTTATGGCGGAGTTGGGACTAGAATCCTGGTCTTTTGACTCTCAATCCAGCCACTCGTCCTGTTACCTGCAAGTACAACACGGCCAGATTACGTATTTCAGAAGCAAAATTGAAGCGAAGACTTGGGGGAAAGTGCGCTGTTTTGGGAGTTCGTTCATGTGCCTGCTCCTACGTAGTTTTCCGTTTGATCTTGAGGAACCACTTACTCGCTTGTAAAATGAGGAGGTTGGCTTGTGATCTGGGAAATTTCTTCCATTTCCAGCAATCTCTGATTCTGTCCTTAACACGCCTCAATGTGTGGCTGCCCCCAGAGTTACTATTCACATCCTCACTTGGTGGAGCGGGAGGAGGATTTCCTTCCCTTGTCTGCTTTCTGTGTAGTCACAGCTATCCTGACACACTTGCTTTCATTCTTGGCCTTGCCACTTCTCATCTCCCAGTTCTCACACAGCTTCTGGAGTTATCTTTTAATTTGGTCACAACATTCCCTTGCTTAATTGCACTTCAAAAGGTCTAGCAGTTCTGGCTCCTGTGTCCTCTGCTGTTTCATCCTGTGTCCTCTGCTCTGCCTGCTAATCTCCAGCCTCACCCGCCTTCCGGTTCCTGAGGCTTCTTCCTGCCCTTTCCTCAGGGACATCACACATGCCTTCTACCTGTGATGCCCTGGGTTTTCTCCCTTGGCCATGCTGCTATTCTTTTTCTTTGCCTCTTATTAATTTTTCTCTACAATTAACATAATTTGTTACTAAAAATTCATTTGTTTACTTTTTTTACTGTCTGTCTCCTCTACAGGAAGGTGGAGAATTCCACAAGGGCAGAGATCATGTCTGTTTTATTTGCCATTGTATACCCTTACAAAAAGTATATTTTAACAACCCCCTTCCTTTTAATTTAAAATAAAGTAACTGATTTAATTTAAATTTTGGAAAACAACCTAGAAGTTCCTCAGATGGTTAAACATAGTTACCATATGATTTATATTTAAAGTGAAAGCATATTTAGAAGTAAAACAAGTGTACAGTTTTTATATGAAGTAGACACATACCAGTTTACCACGGGTTAATGAGTAGGAAGATAACCATCCTCCTCTGCCTGAGGAAATGGGCCTATTATTCCAGTTCAAGAGTGCACTTAAGCAATTGAATTTACTGTTCATACGCACAAACCAAAATGGTTATTTTCACTACTACTCCCCAGACAGCACTCAATACCTTCGTTGATTAGGTTAGTTCACTTAATTATCTGAGAATGTATTTTGCGCCTTGTTCCAGTGGGTCATTAGGGACATACTCCCAAAGCCAGCCATCTACAGGTGCTAGCCTGTTCTACCAGGAGCAGTTCATGGGAAAGGTGGTCATTTGTTACTTGTTCTCCCATGTTCTCTGAGGTGTGCACATCTGAGGCATATGCACAGAGCAGCCCATTGGCTCTTCTTGAAGCTTACAGAGAGCATATGCTCCATGCAGAAGTAAAATGTCCGGCCAGTCACATAGGCAATCATGTCAGTTCACAGGAGAGTCTCTGTTTTGCCACCTGTTGTCTTGGTGTTAAAGCATGTGGGCGGTCTCTTCAATGAGCAGAACACAGCGCTTCCCAGGGACGTCAATCCAGACTTGTCTACCTTTCAGCTACTGCCAAGTTGTTGGAGGATCTCTCTTTGAGAGGATAGACTAGAAACATGCTAATCACTCAGTTCAATAGATTTTTCCAAGCTTCACGCCTATATTATAACACTGGAGAGCTAAACAATAAGGCTACGTGATAGCAGTTTTAATTGGTCTTGGTTACTGATAGGACAACCCTCTCCCTTCCACCACCCCCGCTTCCTGAAAAGTCTTAATTACACTGGATTTATAGATTAATTTCCTTTGTTCATCTGTTTAGATGTACTATTGCTTATAGAATAAATTATCTATTGGCATAAACTTACTCTAATTATGGCTCTTATGTTTAAAATCTTGACTGTATTCATATATACTCTCTCTTTTAGAGAGATATTGTTTATTTTTGCCTTCTCTTTCTCTTATCAGTCTTGTTGGGAGGTTTATTTATTTTATCGGTCTTTTCAGAGAACTAGCTTTTGATTTTCTTGCTAATTTCTTTATGTTATTTTTTATTCAGTTAGTCTTACCTTTATTATTTCCAGCTCTTTTAATTATGGTCAATTAAAAGCTGGAAATAATTTTTTAGTTTCTTGAGTTCAATACTTAGCTCATTGATTTTGTTTTTCTTATTTTTCAATAAATACATTTAAGTCTAAATTTTTCTCCAATTATAGTATTAACTGTATTCTAGGACCTAGTCTATATGCATTTCTTTTATGGCTATTATAAATATTTTGATTTCCATAGTGATTATTTAGGAGTGTGTTTTTTAGATTGAAAATATATAGGGTTTTTTTTATTAGCTTCTTGGTTTTTTTTTGTTATTTTTAAAGTTAATTTTTGATTACACTATGGTTAGGGAATATATATGATTTTTTTTTATTTTTATTGTACTTCAGGTGAAGGCTTACAGAACAAATAGTTTCTCATGAAACAGTAGCACACATATTGTTTTATGACATTGGTTAACAACCCCACAACATGTCAACCCTCTAACTTCTCAACCTTTTTTTTGGAGAAAATACACA
>NW_004443966.1:2144827-2178642 GCF_000243295.1 Trichechus manatus latirostris
ACTATGAAATGGAGAAAAACAGAAAGGGGAAGAGGAAGAAAAGAAAAAAATGAATAAATAAAAATCGGAAAGGTTAAAGAACCGCAAAGTTCCCAGGGATCCCACTGGTGCAGCTATGAGGTCTGGGGAAGTCCCTCTCTGGTGTTGCAGTACAGCCTGGCTAGAAGGCGTAGAGGTATACAACACCAGGTATTCAGGGAAGAGAAAGAGAAGGAAAATATAGAGAGACGAGAAACTGAGCAATGAAGAAAAACAAAAAGGGAAAAAGAGGGAAAAGAAAACAAAAGAAATTAAAAAAATAATAATAACAACAAAAGTCCCCAAAAAAACAGAAAAAAAAACCCAACGAAGAAAGAAATGTCCTCAGGGATCCCTCTGCACATCTGTGCAAGCCGAGGTGGAGGTCTCCTTGCTACGCAGCACCGCCTGGCCAGAAAGGGCTCCTAACTCAAGAGAAGGAAAAGAAAATATACAAACAATTGAAAACAAACAAACGAACAAAAGCCTCGGGATCCCACCAGCACGGCAGCCCAGGAAGCAGCTCCACACTCGAACGGAGCTCCACAGCCCCTCAGGAAGAAGCAAAGATGGCGCACGGAGCCAGGTATTTGAGCGAAAGAAGGGGGGAGGTGGTGAGAGGTAAGGAAGAAATCAAAAGAAGCAGAAAAAAAGGCAACACTAGCAGCCAACAAATGGCACTCAGAGAGGCAGCTCATGTGGGGTGGTGGAATCCAAGCAGCCGGAGTTTCTCCGACAAGAGACTGTGTCCGTGGGAAGCAGAGGGGGCCGAGTGTGGGTGAAGAAGGGTAGGAAGTGGGAAAGCGTATATCACAGATTACCAGAGCTCTGCAGCCCCTGAGGAAGAAGCAAAGATGGCACACGGAGCCAGTATTTGAGCGAAAGGAGGGGGAGGTGGTGAGAGGTAAGGAAGAAATCAAAAGAGGCGGGAAAAAGCAACACCAGCGCCCCACAGATGGCACTCAGAGAGCCGGCCTGTTCAGGTGTGTGGAATCCAAGCAGCCAGTGTTTCCTGGACAAGAGATTGTGGCCATGGGAAGCAGAGGAGGCTGAGTGGGGGTAAAGAAGGGTGTGGGGTGTGAAAGCGTATATCACAGATTACCGGTTGTTTTGTCTCCCATTGTACGCTCCGTGAGGCTGCTTTCTCGTACCCCCTGTTTGCTGGTCTCCGATAGGAGTCCAAGATGGCGGATCAGCGCTGCGTTAGCTGGTAGGGGACCTCTGCGTGAATCTCTCCTCGCTCTCCGTTCTCTGTCAGTTTTCTCACTCCATTTGATGCCTGGCTGAGTTCTTTATCTCATCATTTGATGTTTTAAGGTTTCGGGATTGTTGTATTCTCTGTTCAGCTGAGTTTTTTGGATCTTTGCTGTGGAGGGACAGCATGGTGCTTCTGCCTAGAGCACCATTTTGCTGGAACTCTATGATATTTTTTAATGTATTGAGTTTTTTTGTGTATTCAAGTACATGTTCAATTTTTGTAAATATTTTGTGTGTTCTTTGATAGAAAGTATATTTACTATTTTTTCACTAACATATTAAATCAAACCAGTTAATTTTGTTTTTGTTGTTCATAACATCAATATCCTCACCATTTTTCTACTAGCAGTGTTGGTTTCTGTTAAAGGTACATTAAAGTCATCAACTGTAATTATAGTTTTTTTTTTAATATCTCATAATTATATCATTTTTGTTTGGAGGCTATATTGTTTGATTTATTAACATCTTCTTAATGAATTATTTCTGATTATTGTGTAATGTCTGTTATATCTTTTTTCATCTCTTTATTTTCAAACTTTTTATGTCATTTAGCTTTAAGAGCATTCCTTTTATACCTAGTCTGATACTTTCTGCCTTATAATAATTGAGTTTAATTTATTTACATTTATTGTGATTACTATTTGATAAAGATGGAAGGAATACATAGAGTCACTGTACCAAAAAGAATTGGTCGATGTTCGGCCATTTCAGGAGGTGGCATATAATCAAGAATCAATAGTATTGAAGGAAGCAGTCCAAGCTGCCCTGAAGGTATTGGTGAAAAACAAGGCCCCAGGAATTGATGAAATACCAAAAGAGATGTTTTAACAAATGGATGCAACACTGGAAGTACTCACTTGTCTATGCCAAGAAATTTGGGAGACAGCTGCCTGGCCAACTAACTGGAAGAAATCCATATTTGTGCCCATTCCAAAGAAAGGTGATCCAACAAAATGTGGAAATTATTGAACAATATCATTAATATCATACGTAAGTAAAATTTTACTGAAGATAATTTAAGAACAGTTACAGCAGTACATCGACAGGGAACTGCCAGAAATTCAAGCCGGATTCAGAAGAGGATGTAGAATGAGAGAGATCATTGCTGCTGTCAGATGGATCTTGGCTGAAAGCAGAAAATACCAGAAAGATGTTTACCAGTGTTTTTATTGACTATGCAAAGGCATTTCGACTGTGTGGATCATAACAAATTATGGATAACATTGCAAAGAATGGGAATTTCAGAACACTTAATTATGCTCACACAAAGCCTGTACATAGACCAAGAGGCAGTCATTCTAACAGAACAAGGGAATACTGCATGGTTTAAAATCAAAAAAGGTATGTGTCAGGGTTGTATCTTCTCACCGTATTTATGCAATCTGTACACTGAGCAGATAATCTGAGAAGCTGAACTATATGAAGAGGAACACCGCATCAGGATTGGAGGAAGACTCATTCATTAACAACCTGCGATATGCAGATGACACAACCTTGCCTCCTGAAAGCAAAGAGGACTTGAAGCACTTACTGACGAAGATCAAAGACTACAGCCTTCAGTATGGATTACACCTGAACATAAAGAAAATAAAAATCCTCATAACTGGACCAATAAGCAACATCATGCTGAAGGGAGAAAAGATTGAAGTTGTCAAGGATTTCATTTTACTTAGATCCACAATCAATGCCCATGGAAGCAGCTGTCAAGAAATCAAACGACATATTGCATTGGGTGAATCTGCTGCAAAAGACCTCTTTCAAGTGCCAGAAAGCAAAGATGTCACTTTGTGGACGAAGGTGCACCTGACCCAAGCCATGGTATTTTCAGTCCTATCATATGCATGTGAAAGCTCGATAGTGAATAAGGAAGATGGAAGAAGAGTTGATGCCTTTCAGTTATGGTGCTGGCAAAGAATATTGTATATACCATGGACTGCCATGAGAACCAACAAATCTGTCTTGGAAGAAATAAAGCCAGGATGCTCCTTAGAAGCGAGGATGGCGAGACTTCTTCTTACATACTTTGGACATGTTATCAGGAAGGACCAGTCCCTGGACAAGGACATCATGCTTGGTAAAGTTGGTGCTGCAACAATGGGCTCAAGCATAACAAGGATTGTGAGGACAGCGCAGGACCAGGCAGCATTTTGTTCGGATGGGCATAGGGTCCCTATGAGTTGAAGTGACTCGATGGCACCTAACAATAGCAAAGTAGAGAGTCGGTGAAAAAGATGAGGACGCTCAGCGAGATAGGTTGACACAGTGTCTGCAACAATGGGCTCAAACACAGCAGCGATTGTGAGGATGGCACAGGACCGGGCAGTGTTTCGTTCTGTTGTTCATAGGGTCGCTGTGAGTCGGAACAGACTCAACGGCACTTAACAAAATAACAACAAAATATTTGAAGTTGTTTGTCCATCTAATTTTGTGTTTTCTACTTACTATGCCTTTGTTTTGCTTTGTTCTTTCCTGTCTTCCGTTGGATTGAATGAGTTTTCATTATGTCTTTTTATTTTACTAGTTTGGAGGGACTTTAGAATACTTTAACTTGGCTTTCCCTTATCTGTCAAGTTAGATGATGCTTTGTCTTCTTTGTTTTGAACAACTCTCCTCCCCAGTTTATCATCAATGTTATTTTTATAGTCTGTACTACTGTAGATTTTACATCACGTTTTCTAATTTCTTTCCTCATCATTGATTCTTTTTTCCAGATTCAATTTCCTCATTACTGACGTGTAGACCCTTAAGTACTTCGTTCCGTGAAATCTGAGCCTTATATACTCTTCGATCTGTTCTCAAAATTCTGTTAACTTTGCACTTATATTCTTCAATGACAGTTTAGCTGAACATAGAGTTCTAGATGGCCATTTTTTCGCCTTTAGCCCACTGAAGATGCCATTTCATTGCCTGTTGGAATCTAAAGATGTTGATGAGCCATCTGCTGTTAGCTTTTTAGGTAACCACGCTGGTAGATGAGTTTTTTCTTTTTTTTTCTTTTAGATAATCTCTTTGGTAGTTTAAAGAGTATTTTCTTTGTCTTTGAAGTTTTGCAGTTTCACTATGCTATGTATAGGTGTGGATTTTTTTTTTTTCTTTATTTTGCTTGGGATCCATGTCTTCAGTTCTGGAAAATTCTCAGCTATTATCTCTTCAGATTTTGACTTTTTCTCCTCTATGGGATTTACTTCTGCAACTTCTGTTAGACAGTACCTGTGCCCATACCAATTGCCATTGAGTTGATTCTGACTCATAGTGACCCTATAGGACAGAGAGAACTGCCCCATAGGGGTTCCAAGGCTGTAATCTTTACAGAACTGACTGTCACATCTTTGTCCTGAGGAGAGGCTGGTGGGTTCGGACCACCGACTTTTCGGTTAGCAGTGGAGCACTTTAACCACTGCGCCACCAGTGCTCCTTGTATTAGACAGTAGGTAGATATAAATCTGTGTTTGTCATACAGTTTGTTTTAAATGAGTATTAACTTATCCTTTTGTTTTGTTATCTCTTTTTCTTTCCCACTTCATAGATGATTTCATCATATCGATGGTCTAATTCAAGGAGCCCTGGTGGCACAGTGGTTAAAGTGCTCGGCTGCTAACCAAAAGTTTTGTGGTTTGAACTCACTGGCCATTCCAACCCACCAGCTGTTCTGCAGGAGAAAGATGTGGCAGTCTGCTTCTATAAAGATTACAGCCTTGGAAACCCCTATGGGGCAGTTCTACTCTGTCCATAGAGTTACTATGAGTCGGAATCGACTTGATGGCAGTGGGTTTGGGTCTTTTTTTTTGGATGGTCTAGTTCATTCATTCTCACTTCTGTCCAGTCTATTGTTCAGCATATACATTGAGTTTCTAATTTCAGTTACTGTGTTTTTCATTTATATAATTTCTATTTGGTTCTTTTTCAAATTCTGTGTTCTTTTTTAATATTGTTTCTTGCCTAATAGTTTCTTTCTTTTGAAAATTAAAAAATGCATATTTAAAAAATGTTCTTTAGCTTGTTTTATTATCTCTAATTCTTGTGGTGCAAATTTTCCCCTTTGTTACCTCCACTGATTTTCCCATGGTTTGGTGGTTTTTTTCTTTACGTAGTTGGTTTTGTTTATGAGGTCATCTTTAGCAAGGTTTGCTTTCTGAGAGAGTCCCGTATATATCCCAGATGAGTAAATGGCCCCAGCCTGTCCGTCTCTCTCTGCAGTTGGGGGAAGGGCCTGTCTTTGGAGAAGCAAGGTTAGAATTTGTGTTCTCTGCAGGCAGGCTAATCCCAAAATGAAGAGTAGAACTGAGCTGAACCCACCCAGTTCATTCTTCCCAAATTTATTCGTCAGACAAGTCACTCCGCCTGAAATGAGCCAGGGGCCAGAGAAGGGCCAAGAGTTACACCAATTAGGTTTCTATCACAAGGAAGGAAGAATCCATGGGGAGTGGAGAATAATAGTTAATTTCAGAGTAAAAATATAATGTATATGTTTTAGTATTTACTGATTAGATCACTCATTAAACTGTAGTTGCTGAAGTTTAATTACTTTTAACTTTGGTTAGAATCTTCAGTATATTCTAGTTATTAAATCATTTTCTGCTTTAGGCGTTTAAATGCAGAATTGGAGGCAAAAACAGCTGACCTGGTTCGACAAGCTGAGGAAGTAATAGTAAGTAAATGTACAATTATTAGTAATTTCATGTAAATGCTAAATTTTTTTAAACTTTTTAATTTGATGTATAATATACATACCAAAAGGCACCCTGGTGTCACAGTGGTTAAAGCGCTCGGCTGCCAACCACTGGTGGGTTGGAACCACTGACCTCTTCGCCGGCAGCCGACTTCTTAACCACTGCACCACTAGAGCTCCCTTCCGTAAAGACTACAGCCTTGGAAACTCTACGGGGTAGTTCTGTTCTGTCCCGTAAGATCACTAGGAGTCGGAATTGACTCGACGTCTGTGGGTCTGGTTTTTGGTTTATACATACAGAGAAGTGCCCAAGGTATAAATATCCAGCTCAGTGAATTATCACACACTCAGCATGGATATATATGTATATGTATGTTTCTGTTTTTGGTAAGCATACATTTTCTAAAAGCCACTGAAAAAGTTTTCTGTTTACGTGCTCCATTCATCTAATACCAGCGTTAATATTTTATAAAGGAGCCCTGGCGGTCGGAATCCACTTGATGGACATCTAACAACAACATTTAATAATTCCTCCAATTACTTTAAGATTAATATTTGAGAGTAACTATGTAGAATTAACACTAACTCAGTAGGGATAGAAATAAAACGGTCTCTGGAAGAAAGTTGAATAAAGAGTAACAGTCATCACTAGTACACAGATGATAATTTGTTTCTTAAACTCTGCAGATGGACCTAATTCAAATTCTTAGGGTAGAGCAGAGTCATGTTTATAGTCTGGAAATAGGTGGTGAGGTTACAGCACAGAGCTGTCTCGAAGCGTGTTCGCCCCCTTCCAGGTCCCGAGTTGGGCAACATCCTGCTTGAGCATCCCCGCTCTCACTGTGAACTGACGGCCTGTTGGCGCCTCCTTAGAGGAGCGAAGGGGCCGCTTTAAAACTTCTTCTGTTTTTTACCCTAATTTAATTGCAATTCCTCCTTTCAGCTCCAAAAATTAAATACATAAAATGGTGTTGATAGGAGCAGGGAAGGAAATCTAGGCAATATTTTATTTTAATGCCTTTTCTAGATCTATAATTATTTGTTGGTATAGAATAAGAAATTTGTCATATGTAACATTTCAAGTAATATGTTTAGATAATGGTTACAGATTTGCTAGTTGAATTTGTAATTAAATATTTTATTAAAAATAAATATTTTTATTATATCTTTTAGTTTTTGCCAGTGTCCAAAGAGCAGAAAATACTTGAACAAAAGAAATCCAGCATTATAGTAGAACAAGAGATTCATTATGTATTCGGCCTGAATGGAACCCTAAAAAGAACCTTTTTCCGAAGTAGAGCAGAGTAGAACACGAGAAAGGGCGGGAAAGGAGGGGGTACTCCCGCCCCTGCAGAAGCTGACTATTCCTTTGCCACACTGAGTTTTTGTTTACTCATCATTCATTTCCTGATCTCTCTCTCCCAAAAGCCTTTCCCCCTGGTGCTTCATTTTTAGCATCTTCATGGTCTTCTCAAAGCTTCTTCACTGAAGCTTTGCCTGTTTTGAGACAAGTTTTTCTACCCTTTAATGGGTTTATTTTTTTATTTCTTGAGAGTCTTTCCAGTTTCCTCTGCATGTTATATAAGATGGAAGACTAATGTAGTGGGGAAGCAGGAGTCAGACAAAACCATATAAAGGCATTGACACTCTTATATTTTTCCCATAAAATTGACTTTCTTAGCTCATAGCCAATGAAAGGTTAAAACTGTAATATTACACCATAGCATTTAGAATTCTGTGGCTTTATGCCATAGAAACCATGGACAACTCGGAAATGGTTAATGATCAGAAAGGCACTTGACTATATATTGACTAGTTTTCTATATCCCATCGCACTTATGTTTCCTCATTTAACTAGAGAGGTCAGCAAGAGGTACGGTCCAGGCCTGTTTCACAGATTAAATCGTATGAAGATGAGGATGATTACAGCTCAAGGTAAGTGACTGAAAGTCTCAAATACTATTGGTTTGTTTGTTTTTTTAAATGACATGTGGACCTTTTATTATATAAAATCTTTTTGCATGTACATTTTAGAGATCTATAATTTGAAGAATAGAAATGTAATATATAAAATAATAATAACTGGAGACTTAGTCAGCACCATGCAGACCTTTACCTACTTTATCTCGTTTAATTCTCATAGTATTATTTGGAGATAAATATTATCATCCTCATGTGAAGGATGAGGAAACTCAGCTCAGCGAGGTGCACGGCTTGCCTGCGCACGTGGAGACAGCGTGTGGCTCCACTGAGCGCCAGCCACTGCTTAACCTGTCCTTGCGTGTCCTACCACCTTTCTTTAAAACGTATATGGAGATTAGGTAAAAAATGAATTAGTAAAGGTAATATATATTAGATCTTGTTTTTCTTGAATTTCACATGCACTTCTAATATGTCAAGAGATTAGGGACTCACAAAATATTTAGGAATAAATTTAACAGGGAAGTATAGGATCTTTGTGATCCAACTGTCTGGGAGGCAGAACAGGTGTCTGATGAACCAGTGGCTCTAGGAGAAGAAGTGGAGAACTGCTAGTAGTGTGTGCTGTCGCTGTTGGCTGTATTTGACGAGGTTTTACAAGAAAGAGATGAGTCTGGGAAAGAACTGGCAGGTTTGCTAGCAGAAATGAAAAGGAATACGGAGTAAATGACAGACGTTGCGATATTGGGAGACTCCGCTGCTGTTGTGTCTGTTGTCCTTAATGATTCTTTAGTCTCAGTATTTTTAAGGTAGTTTGAAAACCTTTTTTTTTTTTTTTTCCTTCCCAGAGCTATTTCTGGTAGTTCTTCAAGAGATTAGAGATTGTATTCAAGATTTTCTACTTAAGTATATTAAAAAAAAATTATGTATGACTAGCTAAGTAGGTGGTACCTGATAGAAAGTAATTATATTTGTATGTTCTTCTCTAGAATTAGAAGGGAGCCCTGGTGGCACAGCTGTTAAGGGCTTGGTGCTGACCGAAAGGTTGGCAATTTGAACCCACCCAGAAGTTCTGTGGGAGAAAGACCTGGCAATCTGCTCCTGTAAAGATTACAGCCTAGAAAACCCTATGGGGCGGTTCTAGTCTGTCACACCGGGTCGCTATGAGTGGAAATCAGTTTGACAGTACATAACAACAACAATAAATATGGTTAGATGTCCTCAGGGGATATGATGAAGTTTTTTTTAATGGGAACAACAGATACTAACTTGGTTTTCAGAAACATTACTACGTATGTTGGTATGTTCTAGGCAGTTGATCAAGGATAGGCAAACTTTTTCTGTAAAGGGCCAGGTAGTAGATATTTTTTTATTTGGGGCTATACTTTCTCTGTCACATCTGCTTCCTCTGCTGTTGTGGTCTGCAAATAGCTGTAGACAGTAGGGAAACGAATGAGCGTGGGTAGGTTCAGCCCATAGGCCATAGTTTGCAGATCCCCATAAACACTCTTTACGTTAAACTGCAAACATATTTTGAAAACTTTGTGCATAAAAATGAATTGCATTTTTAGATATATTTATTAATTCGTTAAACAAGTATTTATTTAGCACCAATTTAAAAGATTATATGCTAGGTACTGTGCAAAGAGCCAGGCATAGGGCAGCACCAAGGCAGAAGTGATTCCTCCCCATGAGGATTCACGCCGTGGAGCTCACAGGGTAATGGGGAAAACAGACGTTGACCAAGTGACTAAGTTCGTTAGACGATTGACACCAGTGAGTGTGCGCAATGGGAAGCGCTGCTGGTGAATCATCTGTGACATGGACGGTCCTTGCATGGTTTCCATTCATTAAATCGGTGCTGTATTTTCCTACACAAACGCTGGCATTATAGTTCTTCTCAAAGCTGAATTATTTAACTAGGTCACTTTACTTATTTGAGACACTCATTCAAAAGAGATTAACATGTGAATAACTAGAATTATAGCAAAGTCTGCTTGACAGTTGTCTATTTTCCATTTCAGATATAATTACTATTGCATTTCAGAGTGTCTCAGCTCAGTGTCATTGATCATTAATGTATAGTGTTTTTTTTGGTCTGTAGAGGTCTATTATCATCTGAAGAAACAATTCATCTACATTCAGAAACTGAGGTATGAAGTCAAACTTTCTGTAAATACAGTTACATTCTGTAGAATGTTAGGTGATGTTTTATACTTTTCTTTCACAAAACAGAGAAGAGGTGTGACTCTGTAGAAATAGAATATAAACGTTGGTACTCAGAAGGGATGCGTTAATGAAATGTTGCTCATAAAACAGATTGAATCCTTTTTGTCTCAATTTCACTGAACAGTTTAGAGATACATTTCCAACCACTGGAAAAACAGTTCTAAGTGGAGTGAGTTTGTAGCCTGAGGCTTTTTAGTTTTCTAAATCTTGTAGTAGAAAACAGGAAAAAGAAAGATACTCGTATAGGAAGAAGATGGCTTCAAAGGTTTATTCATTCATTTAAATATTTACAGTGCAGAGGTCACTATTCCAGGGGCTGGGCAAACTGGGATTTACAAGTTCCCCACCACAGGCGTCTGGCCAAGGGAACAGTAAAGGTGGGCACCAGGGAAGGCCTGCCTGGTGAGTAATCTAGCACATAGTGAGAATTAAATTCTGGGAGTCAGAATGTTAGGTTTAATGCTCCACTAGCTAGCTGAGTACCCTTGAATCTTTGGTCTTCATTTTCCTTATCCCAGAACATCTTGTTCTGACAGTCTCTAGGTCTCTTCAAGCTGTAATATTCTGGGATTCTCCAAAATACAATTTAATTAATTCCATAAAAATAGCAATTCTGTGTGTTACAAAACTGCTTTCCTTGGCCAATGATTAGAATCTATTTAATCAGTAGTTTAAATTCTTTTCATGTAGCCAAAGACCAAAAACATTGGTCCAGTAATCAAGGTTCAAAACAAACTACACTCTGCAAATAAAGGAAGGAAAACAAACTCAAGGTATAGTACAGTTTTAAATGTGTGACTTCTATAGTTTTAGTTTTACAATTTACAGTAGAATCGTTCTTAATTTTTAAGCTTTTTATGTTTCTCCAGATCTTTTTATTTCCAAAATATATAAAATTACACTGTATGTATCTTATCTACATTCAATAAGTTAAAACATCTTCCACTTAGAAATATCTTGCAGCAGTTAATGAATATTTTGTAACATTCCTTTAAGCAAAATTGCCACATTTCAAATTTTTGAAATGTTATTTTTAGTGAGATATTTTCTTAGAACTGAGAGTAGAACCTAGGATTCTTGTCTCTCTGCCTAGTTCTCTCAGTTAAAGTAAGTAGTCTTCTACCTCCGGGTATTTAACAGAGCACCATACATTATTGTGTACAGGCAGTCCCCAGATTACGAACGGGTTCCGTTCCTAAATCTGTCTTTAAGTCAAATTTGTACATAAATCGGAACAATTAGATACAGTTCATATCTAACATCAGTTAGTCAAAAGTGTGTCTTAGTATATGGTATATAGTGTACCTTTCTATGCATAAAAAAATTAAAGAAACCCTTCCAGATACACTAAAACATCTTTAACCCAATAATACAGTAATAATAATAATCCCCCACACGTCTGTCAGTTTGTTGTATTGTGGGGGCCTGTGTGTTGCTGTGATGCTGGAAGCTAGGCTAGTGGTATTCAAATACCAGCAAGGTCACCCATGGCAGACAGGTTTCAGCTGGGCATCTAGACTAAGACAGACTAGGAAGAAGGACCTGGCAGTCTCCTTCTGGAAGAATTAGCCAGTGAAAACTTTGTGAATAGTAGTGGAACAGTGTCTGATAATAGTGCCGGAAGAGGAGCCCCTCAGGTTGGAAGGCCCTGAAAATACGAAGACCCTTAATGAGCTGGACTGACACAGTGGCTGCAACAACGGGCTCAAGCATGACAAGGATCGTGAGGATGGCGCAGGACTGGGCAGTGTTTCGTTCTGTTGTACGTGGGGTCGCTGTGAGTCGGAACCGACGTGATGGCACCCAACAATGACAACAACAACAACAACAACGATGACAATGTTTTGATGCGTGTTGCAAAGTAGCGCCCATTTGTTATTACAAACCATTGTATGGACCCCAAATTTTTAATATAAGACACTTTACAGTTCTTAACTACAGGTTGTAAGTCAGACGTTCATAACCCGGGACAGCCTGTATATTGAGAGACAGCATTGAGAGACCGAGTATGCTCTAAATAAGACTATCCTATGATGATAATTCACACTATTCTTTTTGGTGAGAGAATCCAAGAACGTCCTTAGGATTGTAAGCATAAAAGGGGTCCTGATAATTGCATTGTAATTCTTGAAAATATTAATTCTTGTGCCATTTATTTGGCTAAATAATTTTTAATTTGTTTTAGAATAAAAAAAAATTGAAGGGAATAAGGAAGAGAAAAGGGAAAAGAACATGGATTGATAGAAGAAAAGAACATCTGATACTTAGTAGTTTCATAATTAGAAAGGGTTCTTATTTTCAGAGTTTAAGTTTGTTTCTCCAAATGGAATTCTGACGCCTTCACTTCTGTGTTAAAGGTAAGTTAGGCTTTAAGAACCACAGACTTGTTGATGACAGCCTGGCCCATTCCTCAGTGCTTGCAGAAGTGACTTGTATTTCATATTTCTTTCCCTACCCCCTTAAAAAAAAATCAAATCCAACTTTTTGGTCAGCTTCAATCCTGGTTAGAATGTATTTCTTTAGGCAGAAGAAAAAATGTTGAGGTTGACTTTGGGCTGGTAACTGTTCGTTCTGTAGTTCTTTCTCACAAGGAATTTTTCTTTGGAGTTTGTAGAATTCTGACTAGAGCAACAACAGTTTGTTCAGTTCTTCTCTAGGAACATGGGAAATTAAAAGCCACAGGATGGATATGATCTAGGAGGTCAAGTTCAGTACTCTGGGTTTTGATCTCCACCTGTTTGGAGACAAGGTCCAGGCCAGCGGGCCTGGTAAAGCCTTCTCCAGCTCCATGACTATGTGATTTATGAAGCTTGAAAGTCTACCAAGTCTCTTGTAATACAGTCCTTGAAAGTATCAATTGTAGATTTCATCATAATTTAAAATTTATAGTAATTTTGATCTGCTTTGTTATTTGGGTAAAAACCATATCTCCTTTCTATATTATGTATGTATTTTTAGGGTAAAGTTGAAATACTCTGATGTACAAACTGCCGATGATGTTGCCATTCCAGAGAATTTCTCAGACTTTTCTCTTGCGAAAACAATTAGCAAAATTGAAGAGCAACTGGACGAAAAAGGCTTATCTGAATATATAGATGATGATATTTTCTCTGGTGTTAGTAAAGACATTGGAACAGGTAAGTTTCCTTTCATTTGTTATTTTTATCCTTATAGAACAATTACTTAGAAAAAGAGATCTTTGCAAAAAAAAAAAATTTTCTTGTATTTAAAAATGTATCGTGATGTCTTGGATTTGTTTTAAAATAATCTAGTGGGAAATGGTGATGGGAGGAATGAATCGAATTACAGATGAAATAAAACTGTCTGTGAGACAATAATTATTGAAGGTGGTGATGGGTCAGCGGGGATTCATTGTAGTAGTCTCTCTAGTTTTGTATATGTTTGATATTTTCCATTATAAAAAATAAAAAGTTAGTGTATTTGTTTCATTGAATACTTTTCAACTAAAATGAAAATGCCCCATGGCTAATTGTTAGAACATTAAAACAGTATTAAAAAGACATGTTTCTCAGAATTTCTTTCACTTAATGTAATCCACCAGCCGCTCTGCAGGGGAAAGATGTGGCAGTCTGCTTCCATAAAGGTTACAGCCTTGGAAACCCTATGGGACAGTTGTACTCTGTCCTGCAGAGTCGCTATCACTCAGAATCAACTCAGTGGCAACAGGATTTGGGGGTATATTTGATTTATTGCATTTAAATCAACACGTATAAAAGGACGTATGAATTATCCATATAGCATCAGGTTAAAATAATAAAATGAATTTTCTAATGAATATCACGTTCCCTCTGTATAAACTTGTATTCTACATATTACAAATAATAATAATACTAAGTTTGTTGTTGTTGGTTGGCATTGAGTCGAGTCCGACTCATGGCGACCTAAAAACATTACATTAATTACCAGTAATTCCTCTGAAATTGTTGTATTTCTGAGGAGCCACCTATGCAATATAAACAAAAATATGACAAGTACATATAAACATAGTGTAATGCTGTACTGTAATACAATTAATTACAACTGCAGGCCAACCATTAGCCCCTCTAATAGCAATTTCTTCATTTGAAAATTTAGTAGTTTGTATTAGATGATCATAAAATCTCTCTCAAATTCTCCGATTCTGTGGAAAATTACATGTGTAATGATTATTGTACTGCATGCTGCTGTTGCTGCCTGCCACTGAGTTGATTCCGACTCACAGCGACCCCACGTGACAGAGCAGAACTGCCCCATAGGGTTTCCTAGGTTGTAGTCTTTACAGGAGCAGATCACCAGGTCTTTTCTCCTGCCAAGTGGCTGGTGGGTTTGAACCACTGACCTTTTAGTTACTAGCCAGGCGCTGTGACCATTGCGCCACCAGGTCTCCTTTGTGCTGCATACTAGTTACTCATGAATGGAGAGCACCTCTCTCACCCATGTATTGTATCTATTCACCTAACCAAGCTTTCCAGGGCTGGTTGTGGGGGGAGGTCAGTGGAGCAGGAAGTTGCCTTCAGGGACGATGGTCAGACCCTGGCTCTTCTCAGCAGACACCCACTCACCGCCCAATTGCAAATGTACCTGCTCCCAGAAATGGGGAGCCAGGAGAAACGGCTCCCTGTCTCTCATTTCCCTTACTGCTGAATCGCCTCTCTGCCCCTTTTTCCCCAGAGGCCAACTACTGCAGTGTTAATTTCCCTCACTTTCCGCTGCTCACCTGGAGTTACCCGGGAGACTGGAAGGAGAGCCTTGAGGCCAGAGAGATCTAGGTGGGGTTAGAGCCAGCCATCCTCAGTCAGCTCCATGGTAACATGGGGTGGCGGGGTGGGGGGCAGTTAATAAGAACAGCTTTGAAACAGGCCTCTGAATGGAGATGCTTTGTGTTGTGCATATCGCAGGCATGTGACTTAGCGGGAGTTTTTCAGAGGCAGTTCAGAGTGTTTCCTCAAAACAAGCTTCCTGAGGGCAAGGCTTGTCTGTAATATTCTTACTATGCCTAAAACCTAGTAGGGACTCAGTATATGTATATATATATATATATATATATATATATTTAAGGAATGATTGAATGAGTATGAGTGGGTTCTAAGTTTAGTTTTTACTTTATTTACTTTTATGGGGCTATAAATTATAAACCTCAAAGATTTACTGCTGATATTTGGGAATAAAGAAGCTTTGCTAGCAGTGAAATACCAAAGATAAAGCTTAATGAGGGTTTGTAGGAGAAGGATTCAGCAGTAAGGTATTGTAGAGTATTTCCTTGATTCTAAGACACATCCCGTAAATCTTAGCTTCTCTGAAATTGGCATGCATGTTACAGTCAGTGGCATTTTATAATCACATGGGCCGGGATTGAAGTTGCTTTGCCAGAAAGGATTTATGTTTGTTTCTGCCAAACACTTGGGGACCTGAGACCACTTTAAATTCTGTTTGAGGTATTTTGGACTACTCTGGTAAGTATGAATTCTGTCTGTAAACTTATAGGAGTACTGGCTTGTGGTTCATAGTCTAAGGAGAGGTTTTTAGTCTCCCCACCCACCATGACTCAGTTCCAATGTTGAGAAGTGAACATTTCCTTACTGTTCTTTCTCGTTTATCTGTGGGTCCTGCTCTTTCGTGTCCCAGCCTTACACAGGGATCTCTAGTTAGATTCTGCATCTTGAGCGCTTTGTTTTCTCATAAAATAACAGTCTGTCTTACAGTTGTTGCATCTTAGGTTCAGTATAAGACAGTAAACAGAATGATTTAAATCCACAGAAGCTCAGATGAGATTTCTAAAGGCTAAACTCCGCGTTATGCAGGAGGAACTGGATAATGTTGTGTGTGAATGCAATAAAAAGGTAAGTTTTTAAAACCTTGCAAAAGAAATGCTCTCACATTCAAAGACATTTTAGGAATAATTTCACTTACAGTTTTAAAAACAGCTTTATTGAGATATAGCAGTTAAATCAAGTTTTGAATTCAAAAATTGTATATAAATATCGAACTTTATTCTGAGATGTTGAATTTCACGGGGCTGAAGAATTTTAAGTACTTGTTAGCAATTAGAATTCTTTATATTAGACTTTTGAAGATTAAAATGGAGTGTAATTTATTTTTCTTCATGAAATAAGTGTAACTATCTCATGAAAGATCATGTGAAGCTCCTTTTTTTTTCTCAGCCTTATGTTTTGATAACAAACCTTGTGCATTTTTTCACATCAACTGCTCTGTTCCTTCATAACTACAGGAGGACGAAATTCAGGATTTAAAGTCCCAGGTAAGAAGTTTTGAAGAAGATTGTATGTGGCAGCGGCGTACAATTAACACGCAGCAGTCTCAGATAGAAAAATATAAAGCTCTTTCCGAAGAAGCAAACCGAAAGTGTGATGGATTACAGCAACAGCTGTCTTCAGTAGAAAGGGTAATGATTTTATTTTTTCTTAACTTAATGCAAAACATATACTAAAACTATTAAAGTCACACATTTCTATAGACACCACATTTGGGGCTGTTCAGTTACTTTAGTAATATTTACTGAAAACTTCCAATCTGACTTGCCCTTTTAAATGTTTTAACAGTGTTTCAAAGGCAGCAGTTTTAAATTTTGATGAATTTCAGTATGTTATTTTTTTTGGCTTGTGCTTTTTCATCCTACCATAGAAATCTTTGTCCACTCCAAGGTCATAAGCATTTTCTCCTAAGCTTTCTTTTAGAAAGCTTGTAGTGTTAGTCTTTATGTTTAAGTCAATGATGTGTTCAAATTAATTTTGTGGATAGCTTGAGAAAAGAGTCAAAGTTCATTTTTTTCCATAAAGATATCCAGTACCATTTGTTGAAAATACTATTGTTTCCCCGATTTAGTTACTGTGACACTTTTGTAGAAAATCAGTTCACTATATTTGTATGGGTCCGTTTCTGGACTTCATTCTGTAACACTGATCTATATGTCCATTGATGTATATATTTGATGTAATATGTCGCTGAAACCAGGTGGACCTGGAGTTTTCTTTTTGGAAGTATGTTAATCAGCAATTCAATTTATTTAATAGATATAAGTCTATTCTAATTTTCTATTACTTTTTGAATCAGTAATCTGTGTTTTTAGAAAAATTTGTCCATTTCATCTAAGTTTTCAAATTTATTGGCATTGATTTGTCCCTAATATTCCTCCTTATGTCTGTAATGCCTGTATGATCTGAAATGATGACCCTTTAATTTCTGACATTGATCATTTGTGTCCTCTCTTAAGCAGTCTAGCTAGAGGCTTATCAAGTGGACTGGACTTTTCAATGAATCAGCATTTGACTTCACTGATTTTTCTCTATTGTTTGTGCCCTATTTCACTGATTTCTGCCCTTTATCACTTCCTTTCTTCTTATTTGGCTTTAATTTGCTCTTATTTTTCAGTATTTTTAAGGTGGAAGCTTACATAATGGATGGTCTACTTTTCTTTTCTAATATAAGCATCTAAAGTTATAAATTTCCTCTAAGCATCACTTTATCTGCAGCAATGTTGCAGATGTTTGATGTTGCTTCATTTTCATTCCAAACCAAAACCAAACCCACTGTTGTCAAGTCGATTCTGACTCATAGCGACCCCAGAGGGTTTCTGAGGCTTCTGTACCTAAGCAGACTGCCACATCTTTCTCCCACAGAGCTGCTGCTGGTTTAAAACTGCAGACCTTTTGGTTAGCAGTCAATCGCTTTAACCACTGTGCCACCAGGGCGCCTTCATTTTCATTAGTTCAAAATATTTTCTAATTTCCCTCCTGATTTCTTTTTTGATCCATGGGTTATTTAGAAGTGTATTGTTTTAATTTCTAAATAATTGATTTCTAATTTAATTCTGTTGTGGCAAGGGACCTACTCTTCATGATTGCACTCTTTTCATTTTACGGACCAGAAGACTTTGGTATTTGGGCCTGTCTTAGTGGATACTTCATGTGCACTAGAGAAGAACGTGTATTATGCTGTGCTGAGTGGAGTGTCCTGTAATACTAGGTCAAGTTTGTTGATAGTGTTGTTCAAGTGTTCTATGTATTTGACATATTTGCTCCTTCTTTTCTGCTAGATTGAAGGCACCTTGAAGCGAGGGGCTGCACTTTCTTCATTTTCATATCCCCTCTCCTCCGCTTGACCCTGTCCCCAGTGCCTTTTAGGAACGAATGCCTTAATAATTATGAGAGAATTGTCAATTATTTCCTCTCAAATCTCACAGTATTTGAGTTTTAAATTTAGATTTTATTTTCTTTCAGCTATTCAGCTTTTTCTTTTAAAACCAATGTAAAATTCAGGGCTTGAAATTTTTCATAAAATTTTTGTCTAGCAGCACGTAAACTGCTTAATTTTTTTAAGAACAACAGATTTACTTTATTGATCTTATTTTCAGGATGCAAGTTTTCATAACAATATTGTATCTTATCTGAACTTTTTAAAAGGTGCTAGAGAGGGAGTGATTGAAAACAAATGTTTTCAGGTTTTCTGATAAGGATTTCTCTTTCTTTAGTGGATTTACTCATGTAGAACTGTACTGTTCTTCTGGCTATCCTTTTATTTCACTTCTCCCAAGAGGGGAGTATTGATTCAGGGACATCATGCGGTAAAGACAGTTTCCATTTTTCTGTGAAGCAGTTTACAAAGTCAGCAGTGGAAAGGGAAGGGCAAAGACCATTCATTTCCATCCTCCTGTGAGAGGAGGCAGAAACGAAGCAGCAAGGACTGTGGACTTTGTAGCTAATGAGAATCTGTGCCTTTCTGATGGGAACAGTGAGATCCATCAGGCTTGCTCTTAGTGTAGCTACCACCCACAAAGCTGTGAAGAGGGCTGGTGACAGCAGATGGTTTCCATACACAGTTGGATTTGTTTAGAAACCTACGTAAAGAGCAGCCTGTGTTTTGTTTTGTTTTGCTTTGTTTCTCCCCTTAATTACTCAGAGCTAGGGAGATCAGTTTTCAAATAAAACGTAGTGATAACACTAGGAGAAAATTATAAAAAGAAGAATCCAGGCAACTGTGTTCTTAATTGCATCACTGCAGTTCCACATCATTTAAGGCCCTGCACTAGGCACTCTGGAGCCCTGGTGGCACAGTGGTTAAGAGCACGGCTGCTAACCAAAAGGTTGGCAGTTTGAATCCACCAGCCACTCCTTGGAAACTGTGGGGCATTTCTATTCTGTCCTACAGGGTAGCTATGAGTCAGAATCAACTGGACGGCAACAGATTTACTAGGCATTATAGGGAATGCAAAGAATTGGTTAAGTGCTACAGAATAACTTCAGTTCAATAAACATGTCATTATTGCCTCTTAGATGCCACTAAAGTGCTGGGAATACAGAGACTAAGACAGTCCCTGTCCCCAAGGAGCTTACACTGCAGTGGTGGAGTTGAAGTAAATTCATAGTTTTAATACCACACAGAAGGTACAATGATGTATGAGTATCAAGGTATGGTAGAAGCTCTGAAGAAAGGACACCTAATCCAGTCTGGGAGGATAGCAAGTATTAGATAGGGAGGGCTTCCTGGGGAAGCCGGAGCCCTAGTGTACAGCCCTGAGTCTTAAAGGATGAGTGGGTCCTGTCGTGGTTGTTAGTTGCGGCTCCAAATCCCAGTGACCCTGTGCTAGCCAGGTAAAAGTGAGGAGTGGGGAGGGAGCAGTGCAACAGGAAGAGCAGGAACACAGGCTCAGAGGAAGGGACTGGTGGCTGTTGGGGAGAGCTGTGAGGACTGCCGGTGTTGCTGAAGGCTGACAGCTGTGGCTGGAGATGAGGCTGGTCGGCAGGTGGTAGACTGTGGTGGAATTCGGGGGTTTCTGTCTCTCCAGGTGTGGCCTGCAGACTCTGCAAGAGTTATCTCCTAGGATCTTTATTAAAAATGTAGGTTTAAACTCATCCCAGGCGTGGAAAGTCATGCATGAGATCTATTACTCCTGCTCAGAATTGAGATTTTAGAGAAGGCTAACGTAGAATGCGCTGTAGTTAGTGAAAGTTTTCTTAAATAATATCCATTAGCAGGTCGACTCAAAAACAGCCTTCATGAGAGAGCTTACTGGTGTCTTACAGAGGTGTTTTGGGAAGTTCCCAAAGGAAGAAGTACAATGATAAGAAGTTGCTTATAAACTAAATCTAAAGGAGATGTGTACTGCATCTTAGGTCTGTAAAAGGAGTCAGAAAACTCCAGATAAAAAGTAACCTGAAAGCCTCATTCATGACTCCGTCTTTTAGGATATGTCTTCCTCGTACCAATCTGGGGTGAGAACTTGAGATCTCTAGCACTTAGTGCTACCTCCAGCCTGTCTGTACAGGTGCTACCTGCTCAGTCTCTGAAACAAGAGATTTGAGAGAAAGCAAGGAATATGGAAATGGAAAATGTTGAAAAATAATAAAAAGGGGACTGATACTTATAAGCGTCCTGTGTCTTTTTTACAATCAGGAATTAGAAAATAAACGAAGACTACAGAAACAGGCTGCCAGCAATCAAAGTGCAACAGAAGTCCGCCTGAACAGAGCGCTAGAGGAAGCAGAAAAGTATAAGCTGGAGTTAAGTAAATTAAGGCAGAATAACAAGGTGGGGAAAAACTGAATAGTTTTGAAAGTGCTCACCTTTGAGAACTTCCTCTTTTGAGCGAGAGTCAAAAATAACAGTTTTAAAATTATAATTCTTGGTGTCACAGTAAACATTTCTCTTTTCAGAAGAAATAACATCCGTTATCATTATATATATGTTAAACAAGTTAGGATTCTCTTCCTTGGTCTTTTGCCATAGCTGAGTGACAGCACAGCTCTTTGGAGGATTCACTCATTTCTTCATTCAACAAATCTTTATTGGGTGCTTGTACTATACACCGGAGCCCTGGTGGAGCGGAGGTTAAGAGCTTGGCTGCTAATCTAAAGGTCGGCAGTTCAAACCTACCAGCTGCTCCTTGGAAACCCTATGGCGCAGTTCTGTTCTGTCCTGTAGGATCACTATGAGTTGGAATCAACCTGACAGCAACGGGTGTCTATACTATATGCTGGAGGAGCCCTCGTGGCACAGTGGTTAAGCGCTCAGCTGCTAACTAAAAGGTTGGTGGTTTGAACCCAAAAGCCGCTCCATGGGAGAAAGATGTGGCAGTCTGCTTCCATAAAGATTACAGCCTTGGAAACCCTCTGAGGCAGTTCTGCTCTGTCCTGTAGGGTCACTTTGAGTCAGAATTGACTCAAAGTCAAGTTTTTTGTTTTGTTTTTTTTAAATACTATACGTCAGCAGTCCCTGGGTGGCACAAACTGTTAAGCACTCAGCTTGGCTACTAATGGAGGAAGGTTTGGCAGTTTGAATCCACCCAGAGTAAACCCTGCGGAGCACAGTTCTCCTGTGACACATGGGATTGCCATGAACCTGAATAAACTCAATACCAACTGGCTACACTATATGCCAGACATTTCTCTAAGTTCTGGGGCTAGGTGGTGCAGAAAAACTGTCTGTGTCTTCAAGTCTGTTATACCCCTCTTGGAGCCTCAATTTCCTAATATAGAAAGTGAGGGGCTGTTTTACAGCACAGTGGTTCTCAGACTTGAGCATGCATCACAATCACCTGGAGGCCTTGTTAAAAAAGACTGTGGGCCCTATCCACCGCACAGGGTCTGGTTCAGTTCTTGGGTGAGGCCTGAGAATTTGCAGTTTTCACTAGTTCTCAGGTGGTGTTGAGGCTGCTGGTTCTGAGATTACACTTTGATAACCACTGCTATAGAGTTATTGTAAGGTTCACCATTGCATCCCCAGTATCTAGTCAAAGCTTGTCATAGAATTGGCAGCCAGTAATTGGCACTCAGCTTCGTGAATGTCTGTTGAATAAGTGAAGGCTCACCAATCAATGTGTGTGAAAGCTGTGTGCACACTCTGTAAATGTTGGCTATTATTTCCTTTTGGTTCTGTGTTAGCGTGAAGGGCATTTAATGATATGCTACTGTAATCCCTCTCTTCGTACCAATATTTAATAATTCAATAACGAAATTAGGAGCTACCCTCACTACATACATGGATGATGCATTTTGGATTAAATCAGTAACACTTAATAGGACTAGAACTGAACTGACCTTGATAAGTCCTCCAAAATATTTAACAGAGGCAAATATGTACATTAAGAGGTCCTTCAGCTTAGGATATCATCTGTGAGATATTTTATGTTGTATTATCAGGCTGTTTTCATGTTCAAGGTCATCCATAATGGCATGATGACTAGCATTTATTATTAGAAGTTTCCAAAGGAACAAAGTACAAAGTAAAGCAATCTTTACAAACTTGCCAATAATTAGCATGTTATTAGAATGCTATTTCCAATTTGGTACATTTTAAAGAGATTTTGAAAAACATAAAATGAAGTGTACCCATGTACATCAGGAGTTCCGAATTCTAGTTCCGGCTGTAGATTTGATCTCTACATCAGCACGCACATAGGAAGGGAGAAAGAAAAACTGGTTTCCATGGTAGCAGATTACACGCCTAATCCCAGCTAGCCATCTCACAGAGTCAAGTGATAAGGACTTCATATGTGAACAATCTAGTAGAAAACCATCAACACTGTAAGAGCAACTTAGGTGTAATCAGGACACAACTTCTGACAGCAGGTCTGCATTATGGGTGATTAACTTAAACACAGATAGGATAATCATTTTGCATTTTTCCCCATGCTGTTGATTCTGACTCATAGCGACCCTATAGGACAGGGCAGAACTGCCCTATGAGGTTTCCTAGGCTGTATCCTTTACAGAAGCAGACTGCCACCTCTTTCTCCTGCGGAGCTGCTGGTGGTTTCAAACCACCGACTTTCTGGTTAGCAGCCAAGTGCTCTAACCACTGCGCAACCAGGGCTCCTAATTTTGCTATATAGTGTGCTTATTGTTTGCTATCAACTAGACATTTTGAGACCAGAACTCTTACAAGTAACTTATTTCAGATTCCTAACAAAATACGTAGCTGTGTCATAAGCTTTCGATTTTTCAATTCTTTGGCCGATTTCTAACTTTTATCTTTGAGAGAAGTTTCTGAGATATGCAGTAATTTTTTCCTTGGCGTCTAATCTGTATATAAGTTTTGTGATCAGGTATATATTTTACATTTTAATTCTTTGTGCCTAGCTCCTCATTTTGACGTATGTTAAATTAAACATATAAATTTAGTTAAATTGGCAGTTAAAATTATTTAGGTCTATAGCTTCAAGAAAAATGTGGCAAGGAAATAGTAAGGCTTCCATAAAATAGAACAAAATGCCTCATAGTTATTAGAAAGTTAAAGATTTATTGCACAATAATGATAAATTTAATCTCCACAAGGGTTAGGAAACAAGAATTTGGCTTTAGAGTAGCTTTTGAAAATGAAAAGTCCATCACCGTAAACCAGGTGCATGAGGACAGGGGCCCTGACTTCTCCCTCACTGCCCTGTCTTTAGTACCTGGAAGAGTCCATCAGTGTAAACCAGGTATTACATGAGGACAGGGGCCCTGACTTCTCCCTCACTGCCCTGTCCTTAGTACCTGGCGTGCAGTGATTGCCTCTGCAACACTCTGAGGGAAGGAGTGAGGAAAGGCAGCTCAGTGTGATGGCTTAGCTGGAATTCTACTTGAAAACAAGGCACTTGATCAGACAGTTGCTTGAGGCCCTTTTAAAAGATGGCACTGAAATCCACATTACTTCATTTAGGAGCAGCTAATTTCTAATTCTTCATTAATTCATTTAGAAATATTTATGAGGATCTGTCACCAGCGGCTCCAGGGGAGAAAGATGTGGCAGTCCCCTTCCGTAAAGATCCCAGCCTTGGAAAGCCTGGGGGCCATTGTCCTCTGTCCCGTAGGGTTGCTGTGAGTCAGAATCAACTCGATTGCAACGGGTTAGTATGTACCTGCCAGAGCTTTACAAAGGCCGGAGAGAACGGAGATGATAAAAAGATTGACATGGTTCTTGCTCTCATGCAGCTCATGGTGGAGTGGAGAAGTTGGGTATTATCTAGATGATCCATCAAACAGAATTGCAGCACACTTGGGATAAATGCTATGAAGGCGGGCACATGGTACTTTGAACAGATAATAAAAGCAGTCACCATGTCAGTGTTTTTTAAAAAACAATTCTAAGCTAAGATCTGAATAATATTTAGGAGTTAAGTGCCAGAGGATAGGCTCCGTGGCAATGAAAGGCGAGGGTGGATGTGAAGGGAGTGGGCACAGTGAGGCTTCAAACGTAGGTAAAGGTCAAACTGTCTAGGTCCTTTAGGCCACGTTAAGGATTTTGGATTTGGATAAAGAGCAATGGAAGGCCTCTGTAGGGTTATTTTGGGAAAGGTGGGGTGGAGGGAGAATATGCCATGATGAGATATGCATTTGGCAGGTACTTCTGTTTGTAATGTGGAGAGTCCGTTGGAAGGGGGTGAGGTGGATGCGTGTAGACTGGTTACCAGTAGCTGTGTGAGAGACGGTGATGGGGCTTGGACTGAAGTGACGGTGGTAGAAATGGAGAGAAACCAAGATCAAAGAATACGTTTGGGGAGTGAAATCACTAAGGCTTGGTGATAGACTGTATGTGAGAGATGGTGATGGGGCTTGGACTGAAGTGATGGTGGTAGAAATGGAGAGAAACCAAGATCAAAGAATACATTTGGGGAGTGAAATCACTAAGGCTTGGTGATAGACTGTATGTGAGAGATGGTGATGAGGCTTGGACTGAAGTGATGGTGGTAGAAATGGAGAGAAACCAAGATCAAAGAATACGTTTGGGGAGTGAAATCACTAAGGCTTGGTGATGGACTGTATGTGAGATCGTGGGAAAGGGAAGCTTAAGGGAGGTTTTGATTTCTAGTTGTCAGAACTAAATAGGTAGTGCCATTCACTGAAATAAGAAACCCTGGAATAGGTTGGGGAAGAAGAGTTGTTTAGGAACACGTTAAGTTTGAAGTTATTTTAAACTTCTCCTCCTGAGAAATCCCAGAGATATCAAGACTTAGAGAAGTCTGTGTTGATGTTGGCCTGGAAGACAGAGTGAGAGGAGAAAAGAAGCAAAGGCCTAGAACTGAGCCTTGAAGCATTCCAGTATTTCAAAAGGAGTGGTCAACATATTGAATACTGTTCAGAGGTCAAGTTCTATGAGAACTGAAAAATATTTGCTGGATTTAACATGGAAATGACCTTAGTCAGCAATACTTTGGCAGAGTGATAAGGAGGAAGCCAAATTAGAGGAGGGTGAAGAATGAATGTAGGTAAGGAAATGGAGACAATGAATTCTTTCAAAAAGTTTAGCTAAAGGATAGAGTTGGAGAGACATAGTTAAGTGATTTTTTTTTTTTTTAACTGAGTTTACATATGATAAAATACACAGCTATTACAGTTCAATGAGTTTTTGGCTCTTGTACATAATCATGTCAGCACCACCACAGGCAATATATACAGTGTTTTCATCACCCCCAGACAGTTCCCTGTACCCCTTTCCAGCCAATGTATCCCCCTCTCAGAATACCACTGTTCTGATTTCCCTGTTCTTGAATTTCATGTAAATGGAATTAGATAGGTTGTACTCTTTTGTGGCATCCATGTTTTGAGTTTTTTCTTTTTTTTCTTGGTCAGTCTTGTTAGCAATTAATTAACCTCTTTAAAGAACTAATTTTTGGTTTCATTTTCTGTATTCTCTTTTCTGGTGCCCTGGTGGCGCAGTGGTTAAGTGTTAGGCTGCTAACCAAAAGGTCGGCAGTTTGAATCCACCAGCTGCTCCTTGGAAACCCTATGGGGCAGTTCTACCCTGTCCTGTAGGGTCGCTTTGAGTTGGAATTGACTCAACGGCAATGGTTTCTGTTTGTTTGTTTTTTTATTCTCTTTTCTATTTCACTGAATTCTTCTTATTCTTTTGTCTGCTTTGGGTTTAATTTACTCCTTTTTTTTTTTTTTAAGTTTCTTAAGGTGAAAGCTTAGATCACTGATGTTAAACCCTTCTTTTCTAACACAAGCATTTAAAAGCTAAAATTTCCCTCAAAATGCTGCTTTAGTTGTATCCCACAACTAAATTTTTTTCATTAGCCTATCTTTAAGTATACATTTTTGAGTTTTTAACATTTATTGGAGTGTAAGTGACATACAATAAACTACACGTATTTAAAATGAAGCAATCACCAAAGTAAAGATAGTGAATATACCCATCACCCCCAAAAGTTTATGTGTCCTGTTACAAACCATGCCTTTCTCCCACCCCCATTCCCAGGCAACTAGTTTGCATTTTACAGAATTTTTATATATATGGAATCATACCCTCCGTTTTCATGTGACTTCTTTCAACATAATTATCTTGAGATGTTGTTGCTGTTGTTAGATGCCGTCAAAGTCGATTTCGACCCATGACGACCCTATATGCAATAGAACAAAACACTGCCCTGTCCTGCACCATCCTCATGATCGTTGATATGCTTGAGCCCATTGTTGTAGACACTGTGGCAGTCCAACTCGTTGGATCTTCCTCTTTTTTGCTGACCCTCTCTCTACCTTACCAAGCATGATGTCCTTCTCCAGGGACTGATCCCTCCTGAAAACATGTCCAAAGTATGTGAGACGTAGTCTCACTATCCTTGCTTCTAAGGAGCATTCTGGCCATGATTTTTCCAAGACAGACTTGTTTGTTCTGCTGGCAGTCCACGGTGTATTCAGTATTCTTTGCCAGCACCATAATTCAGAGGCATCAATTCTTTGGTTTTCCTTATTCATTGCCCAGCTTTCGCATGCATATGAGGCAATTGAATATACCAAAATTGGTCCACCCATTCACCTGTTGGTGGACATTTGGACTGTTTCCAGCTTGGGCTATAACAAAGCTCCATGAGCACTCGTGCATAAATCTTTGTGTGGACGTATGCTTTCATCTCTCTTGGTTAAATACCTAGGAGTCCAGCGTGTAGTTTGTTTGGTAGATAAATGTTCAATTGCAAACTGTTTTCCAAACCATTTGTACCAATTTGTGTTCCCACCAGCAGTATGAGTTTTAGCTGTTCCACATCCCCACACTTGATATAGTCAATCTTTTGAATTTTAACTGTTCTGGTAGGTGCATAATGGTATTTTAAAAAATAATGGACAGTTCCAACCCACCAATGACTCTGCAGGAGAAAAGGCCTGGCAATCTGCTCCCATAAAGATTACAGCCTAGAAAACCCTATCAAGCAACTGTACTCTGTCCCGTAGGGTTGCTATGAGTCGGAATCAACTCGACAGCACACAACAACAACGGTGAATAATGATGTTGAGCATCTTTTCATGTGCTTATTTGCCGTCTTGATATATTCTTTGGTGAAGTGTCTGTAAAAATATTTGCTCATTAAAAAAATTGATGGACTTTATTTTTTAGAACAATTTTAGATTTACAGAAAAATTATGAAGCTAGCACAGTGTTCCCATAAATTCTGCACTTGGTTTCCCCTATGATTAATATCTGCATTAGTATTTTTTATATGTTTTTATTAAATAAAGACCATACTTTACTCAGATTTCCTTAGTTTTTTAACTTATTTTGTTCATTTTTAAAATTAGGTTGTCTGTCTTATTAGTAGAAATGAGTTGTAACACATCCTAGCTACAAGTCTTTTGTCAGATATATGTTTTGGAATTGTTTTATCCCAGTCTGTAGCTGCCTTTTATTTTTGTAACACTGTCTTTTGAAGTGCAAACAAAATTCTGATGAAGTCCCATTTATTGATATTTTTCCTTTTATAATTTGTGCTTTTTGTGTCCTATTTAAAAATTCTTTGCCAACCCTAATGTGACCAAGATGTTTTCTTATAGAAGTTGCCTAGCTTTAGCTGTTAATGTTTAGCTAAGTTTTTGTGTATGATGTAAGGGTCTAGGTTCATATTTTTGCATGTGTTCCAGCATTTGTTTAAAGGATTACTTTTCACATTTGAATTATACTGACCTCTGATATGGATGATCATGTTGTCTGTGAATACAAAGTTTTACTTCTTCCTTTTCCATCTGAGGGCCTACTATTTCTTTTTGTTACCTTATTGCACTGGCTGGAACCTTCAGTACAATGATGAATGCATGTACTGAGAAGAGTGGACAGACATCCTTGCCTTTTTCCCAACTGTAGGGGAAAAGACTTCAATCTTTTGTCATTAAATGTGATGTTAGCTGTAGGTATTTCATAGATGTCCATTATCCCCTTGAGGAAACTCTCTTTTGTTCCTTGTTTGCTGAGCGATTTTATCAGGAATAGATGTCGGATTTTGTCAAATGCTATTGAGATAATTTTTTTTTTTTTTAGCCTGTTAACATGAATTACATTAATTGATTTTCAAATGCTAAGCCCCACTTAGTGATGGTGTATCATTATCCTTTTTATATATTCTGGATTAGGTTGCCTAATGTATTATGACTTTTTGCATCTGTGTTCACATGACAGTTTTAGTCTGTAGTTTTCTTGTAGAATTTTGGTGTCAGGGTAGTGCTCCCTTTAAAATGAGCTGGTAACTGTTCCCTCCTCACAACTTTCTGGGAAAAGGTTTTGTCGGGTTGATGTTATTTCTTCCTTAAACGTTTGATAGGATTCACAACTGAGCCTGAAGTTTCCTTGTGGAAAGATATTAAACTTCAGTTTTGTTAACAGATACAGAGGTATTCAGGTTATCTGTATCTTCTTGTGTGATTTGTTTGTTTGTGACTTTCAAGGAATCTGTCCATTTCATCTGTCAATTTACTGGCATAAAGTTTTTAATACTATTCCCTTATTGTCCTTTGAATATCTGTAGGGTCTATAGTAATGTTCCTTTTCATTCTTGATACTCGTAATTTGTGTTGTCTTTTCCTGATCAGTCTTGCTAGAGGCTTACCAATTTATTGATCTTCCTGAAGCACCAGCTTTTGGTTTTGATTTTCTCTATTGCTTCACTTTCATTAATTTCTGCTCTTCATTTTTTCTTTTCCTCTCTTCAGTTTCAATTTGCTCCTCTTTCTTCTAGTTTCTTAAAGTAGAAGCTTAGATTATTGATCTCAGACCTTTCTTCTTTGCTAATATAGGCATTTAACACCATAAATTTTCCTCTATGCATTGCTTTAGCTACATCTCACAAAGTTTATTATGTTATATTTTCATTTTCATTCCATTCAAAATAATTTGCCTTTGATTTCTCCTTTGACCATGAGTTATTCAGAAGTTTGTCATTTTCCCTCCAGATATTTGAGAATTTTTCCAAATAACTTTCTTATTGGAGAAAATACCACTGTGGTATTTTCTAATTTAATACCATTTTCTAATGGTTTCTAATCTAATACCATTGTGGTCAGAGAATGCATTTGGTATTATTTGAATCATTGTACATTTATGGAGACTTGCTTTATGGCCAGAATATGGTTTAAATTGGTAATGTTTCATGTGCCCTTGAAAGGAATGTATATTCTGCAATCATTGGGTAGAATGTTCTATGTTAAGTCAAGATGCTTGATAGTGTAGTTCAAGTCTTCTCTATCTTTACATACTTTTTAGGTCAATGATTAAGAAAGAAGACTGGTCTCTAATTAAAATTGTGGATTTGTCTATTTCTCCTTTCAGTTATATCAGTTTTTGTGTCATGTATTTTGAAGCTCAGCTATTAAGTATATTAACATTGAGGAATGTTATTTTCTTTTGATGAAATGACGCCTTTATTAGGATGACATAACTCTCTTTATTCCTGGTAATAATCTTTTTCTGATATGTACAGTTGTCTGATATTAAACAACTGTAGCTTTTTAAAAAATTAGTGTTAGCATTGGCATCTTTTTCCATTTTTTTATTTTTAACCCTTTGTGTCTTTGTATTTAAAGTGAGTTTCTTGTAGGCAACATATAATTGAGTTTTGCTTTTTGTCCAATCTGACAATCTCTGGCTTTTTAACTTGGGTGTTTAGGTCATTTATGTTTAATGTGGTTATTAATATGGTTGGGTTTAAGTCTGTTATCTTGCTATATGTCTTTTATTTGTCCCATCTGTTCTTTCTTCCCCCATTCTTCTTTTTCTGCCTTGTTTTGAATTGAGTATTTTATGATTCCATTTCATGTTCTTTATTGGCTCATTATCTGTACCTCTTTTTGTGTGTACAACTTTTAGCATTTATCATATGCATCTCTAACTTATTACAGTCTACCTTCAAGAAATATTATAGCATTTCACAACTAGATGGTACCCAGCTACAACCACCAGCTGCTCTGACAAGGATCACAGTAGAGGGTCCTGGACAGAGATGGAGAAAAATGCAGAACAAAATTCTAACTCACACACAAAAAAAAAGACTAGACTTACTGGTCTGACAGAGACTGGAGAAAGCCTGAGAGTATGGCCCCCAGACATCCTTATAGCTCAGTAATTAAGTCACTCTGAGGTTCACCCTTCAGCCAAAGATTTGACAGGCCGCTAAAACAAAAAAAGACTAAATGAACATACTAGCCCAGGGGCAAAGATGAGAAGGCAGGAGGGGACAAGAGGAAAGTGGTAATGGGGAACCCAAGGTCGAGAAGGGGAGAGTGTTGACATGTCATGGGGTTGGCCACCAATGTCAGAAAACAATGTATATTGTTTAATGAGAAACTAGTTTGCTCTGTAAACCTTCATCTAAAGTACAGTAAAAAAGGACAGCATTTTAAGAATAATGTAATAACCTTGTAACAGCATACTTCCATTTCCCCTTTCCCAGCATTTTTGCTATTGTCATACATTTTACTTTACACATAACAAACTCCACACTACATTACTGTTTTTGCTTTAAAGAGTCAATTTTCTTTTAAAGAGTTTTTTTATAAATCATACTGTTTTTCTTTCTGTATGTAAATTCAGATTTCCTGCTGATATACTGTATTTTTACGCAAATAATGCGCACCTTTTACCTTTGCTTGGGTTTCTACATTTGTTTGCCAACCACATCCTTCTCCGTGTGGTATTTTCATAAGCGTCACTATGGTAATTTTTTTTACATATTGCTGTAAGAAATTAGCATAGTGTGCTGACGAAAATATCTTGTGGGGGAAGGGCACGGTTGGCAAACAAATGTAGAAGGCATGCATCATTTGCGTAAGAGTACAGTAATTTTCTGTCTGCCTGAAAGACGACTTCCTTTAATATTTCCTGAAGACAGATCTTCCTGTACTTAATCATTTCTATTGACCTGTGTTAAAGTTCACTGATTCTTTTTCTGTAATGTCCAAATTGCTGCAAAGCTCATCCAGTTAATTTTTACCAACATTATAAACTGTCGCCTTGCCCTGGCAGTGGCTGAAACTGCTGCTCAGCTCTTTACACTGCAGCTGTTGCCTTTCCTGGTTCCTTGGAGTCGCGCCCTGCATATGCAATTAGGTGTCTGCCAAAGAGTTGAGGGACACATGTATGCAGATTTTGAGGGCTCCCCACTCTGGGGCTCCCTTCTTTCCAAGATTTCCTACCTGGAAATTTCTGACCACTCTGACAGCCTTGCCCTCCGACTCCTCATCTCAATAAAACTGCTCCTTTTTGCTTTTGCTATCTATCCCCTGTGAGCCCATGAACTGGGAAGTGCTCTCAGGGGAGAAGCCAGTTGAATGTGGATCTCAACCAGTGTGCTTCCCTTCTGTCAAGAATCACAGCCCCTTTAGTTTCTGCTTCTATTCATTATTTATTTGTGCTTTCAAATAGGTTTTTCAAGTTTTGTCCAGAGTTTACATTTGTACTGTCAGGAGAGTTGGTTCAATACAAGCTACTCTCCCATTGCTGGAACTAGAACAGAGTTAACTTATTTTTTAAACTTGTTTTTAAAATGGGAGAGACCTGAGCATAATTAAAACCTATCAAAGAGCTAATAATTTATTAATGCAAAGAAATTTTTGTCTACAAAAAATTTATTTTTGAGTTTTTAAAATAGTACCTTACTACTGATGTGATGATAGTTTTTATAATTTTTCCATTAAAAGACTGCATATTAAAGAAAGAAAATATGGAACATTTTTCCTTTTTGTAGGATATAGCAAATGAAGAACAGAAAAAAATTGAAGCCTTAAAATCAGAAAACAAGAAACTAGAAAAACAAAAAGGAGAATTAATGATAGGGTTCAAGAAACAATTGAAATTAATTGACGTTTTAAAAAGGCAGAAGGTGAGTATATCCTAACAAAAAAGAAAAAAAAGTTAAATCAGAGATATTATTTGGACTGTTTTACTAAAATATTTAGTATTTTTACTTTAAGTGTTTACATTTTATTTTGACATCTTTAAGCACAAAATTTTTCAATATAAAATACATTATACATGTAAAATATAACAAGATTTGTATATAATGTGCCATCAAGCAAATACTTACTTTCATGCAAGTAAATTTTTAATATGGCAAATGAGACTGGAAATGTAATATGGGTCCTCTCCAATTAAAGAAAGTACCATATACAAGAATGACTATTGCCTTAGGGATTGTTTGCCTCTTGAAACCTTGAAGACATTCCAAACCACTATCGTTCACATCTGTATACAGGGACACGGGGTGTTGACAAGACACGAATTCATGGGTCTGCCACTTCCTGTACACTTTTTGTACAGGCCAGGTGTTATGCTATTACTCAATTATTCTTTTAACAGTAGGTGGTTCAATGCCGTTGTTGGATACATGAGCTTTTACAGGCTGGCCCATAAATGTAACTACCATTCCAGATATCTTGTTTATTAGAATTAAAGAGCACGTTTCTACAACATTACTTATAATTTGAATAGCATATTGTATATACACACACATATTTCCTGTTTTGTGGTCTACTCTCAATACTAAATGAGACAACATTTTTTTAACAGATGCATATTGAAGCCGCCAAGATGCTGTCTTTCACAGAAGAGGAATTTCTGAAGGCACTAGAATGGGGAAATCCATGAATGATCTACTTCAGTTAGTCCCTAAAAGATAACGGATAGTGGATGGTGGACAGCCATGTTATTTAACTTGTACAAACTGTAGTGGCTCGAATTATTTTTCTCTTTATAAATCATGACAATTTTTGATAAGAAAACTAAGTAATTTCAGAGATTTCCTTGTTTAGATTTGGGGCATACAAAACTAATTTATAATTATCTGAAAAAGGAAAGGTTTTGTAAAATAAAGCAACAAGAATTTAACTTTTTCATTCTTTTTCTTATGACCTACTAGCCCTTTTTATTTTACGTTTTCACAACTGCACTTGACTGTATAGAATACGTTATGGAGAGTCAGCTCTCGTTCATAAATGATAGTTTATCTGAGAGAAATTCTGTTTTAAGTTCTTGTTGACAATTCAGTGCATTAGATAATAAAGTGCTTTGAAATTCTTCACTGTATTTACTTTTCTTCTTTTGATAGTACACAGAAAAGGGTGCTTTAAAACAAGTTAAGGAAATAAAGTTCCTAAAGAAAAACATAGTAATATAGACAAAGGCCAGTCTACTTTAGGCTAGAGTTCTTCTGTATTTAGTCAAGGTGAATATACTGCCTTGAGGAATGGGGAAGCAGATAAAACTCTCAACAGTAGGAGTGGTGTGGAGAAGCTAGTGTCCTGAGCCGTGTGTGTGCATGCGTGCGTGCGTGCGTAACAACCAAACGAAACCCGTTGCCGCTGAGTCGACTCCGACTCATAGCGACCCTACAGGACAGAGGAGAACTGCCCCACAGGGTTTCCAAGGAGCAGCTGGTGGATTTAAACTGCCGACCTTTTGGTCAGCAGCCAAACTCTTAACCACTGCACCACTAAGGCCAGGTTACGTGTACGTGTGTGTGTGTGTGTGT
>NW_004443966.1:2179609-2219946 GCF_000243295.1 Trichechus manatus latirostris
ACACACACACACACACACACACACACACACACATATACATATATGCAGCATGGAGCCCTGATGGCGTAGTGGTTAAGCGCTGGGCTGCTAACTGAAAGGTCAGCGGTTTGAACCCACCAGCTGCTTCACAGGAGAAGGATATGGCAGTCTGCTTCTGTGAAGATTTACAGCCTTGGAAACCCTATGGAGTAGTTCTGTTCTGTCCTATAGGGTTGCTATGAGTCAGAATTGACTTGATGGCAGCAGGTAAATATGGCATGTGGTAATAAGGTGTTGAATTTAGAGCTTAAAATTATCAGTACAAAAACAGCAAAGCTTGACTAAAAGAAATTACTTTTGCTGTTACAAAAATTATCCAGTAATACTTTATTACTAAAAATGTTTTCTTATAGATATCTGTTTACCAATTATGATAGTGATGTTTCAGACAATGCAAATAGATAAGATTCCCAGTCACCAAACTGTAAAACAAAAGGTATGCTGACATCTAGTGGTAACAAACAAAAGAACCCTGGTTTTACCAAATCTCAGTGATATCACTTCTCTTCACAAACTTCACTCCTTGTCTGATATGCCTTCCTAAACTCTTCACCAAGCATGTCAATATCATCCTCTTTTTTAAATACTCCCTACGAGAAAAAATGTTTTGTGGGTTAGTTTTGAATGTCAGAAAATTTCACTAAGTACTTTTAAGACTAACAAATTCATAGACATGAGGCTAATAAAGTTATCTACAAAATAATGAAATCTATTCAATAGATTTACAGAATTTTTAAATAAAGAATCATCAACACTTTCTACAAAGTATGACTTGAATATACGGAATGTTCTTAGACTGTGCTGATTTCTTGGTTTGTCAGTCCCGGTGGAGGAGCTGTGCTTGGACTGGCTAGGTGGGAAGGAAGTTAATCTACAGAGTACCCCACCTGTGTCTTGAAACTGTCCCACCATATGATATGAGGAAGGAAGCCGGGTCTGGAGGGACTGAGCTGTGCAAGATTCGTGCATGAGTTGGCTCTATGTGCCCCAGTTCTGTGGCTAAACAGCAAATATTCAGTGTTGCAGTAAAGAACCCAGGTTTGGAGTTGAGCCATTTAAGCAAGCCTTTGAAATTCTTCACTCTCTATTTACTTTTCTCTTCCCTTATACAGCAGAATGCTCTTTAAAATAAAATTAAACTTAAATATTTACTTATTTTGCCATCTAAAGGATCTAAATACTTTAAGTCATTTGGGGCCATTAAGACCTAAAGGATAAAGGTCACTTACGGATATTTGGCCCTCCTTTCTCCACAATTATTTCTCCTCAAAAATATCTAAACCCCTAGACTCTCCCAGAATTTATAGTCTATTTTATGAAATTCATCAATTACATATTGCTTTTGTTGTCAATACATCATTTCATATTTAGGAATCCTGTCTAACCAATTAGACTATCAGGTCTTTGTGGCTAGGCAATAATTACTCATATATTTCTAATTTCTCTGGTCTTACTTAGCGCTGGACTGTACACAAAATATGCACTTGATTCTTCTGATTGAATAAAATATCAAATGGCATGATTTTCATTATTTGTAGGATAGTGATTTTATTTATGTTTGTGGCCTTATGAAACTCAGTTATTATTTTATAGTTACAATGTATCTCAAATATACATGCAGATCTGCTATCTTCTGGAAGTACTCGTAAAAACCAAGGTTGAGTAGTACCTAGTAACAACATAAATTCTTATTACACAGCAGATGTGCCTCAGGCTCAGTTCAAACATGTATCTGTTATTGGTCTTACCAATTTCAATGTTCTCATGTATGTTATCTTTAGTATACAGAGCATCATAGTGCCTCTAGGATAGTTTAGTTTGGTTTTTTTTTTTTTTTAGGCTTCTTATGCTGAAAGAGGAGGAAAAACCTCTAAAATTTAAATTTGGTAAATCTAGCTCATACTTCCAAGAACATGCCAAGACCATGCTCTCATTTTAGAGATGTTTAAATGGACCCAGAGTGGCTTAAAGATTAGGCTAAGGTCCTAAAAATGGGCAAAACCCAGGTCCTGGGAAATCCTAAAGCCCTGATTTTTTTCACTATTAGAGGTCAGGAAGATTATACCTTACGTCTCACTTACTTTAGGGAGATAGCCTAGTAATTTTGTAGCATGTTCTTTGAGGAGTTTTAGTCTTTCTTCTTCGATAATTGCATTAATACATCCTTGTCTTCTTTGCTGCAACCGCCATTCTTCCAGTTCACGTTCCTGGAAATGTAAATCAAACTTTAGTAATTTTCACAAAATACATTAATCTTTTAAGAAATTCTCAAATAAAACTATTCGTGCAGTGAATCAGATGACAAAATTGATTAACTATTTATGGTAATAAGTTCAAAAGATACTACCAGCTGCCATTGAGTCAATTCCAACTCATGGTGACCCTGTTGTGTGTCACAGCAGAACTACACTCCACAGGGTTTTCAATGGCTGACTTTTTGGAAGTAGATCACCAGGCCTTTCTTCCAAGGTGCCTGCGGGTGGATTTGAACTTCCAACCTTTTGGTCGGCAGCCACGTGTATTGACCATGTGCACCACCCAGGGGTTCCTTCAGAAGATACCAGATCGGTAGAGAATATACGTCTCTCTTTTACCGTCACTACTCCTTTGACGTTACAAGAACATCATGTGACTAGGGAGGCAAATACATATGTTCAGGACAAAGTCTTCATTACCATGTAATAAATGTTCAAAGGAGTGATTTTCCAATCCAACAAATATTTACCGAATGTTTATCATAAGCTGGGTGCTGAAGACAGCTTACAATATAAGACAAAATGTTCGTGGACAAAATAGCACAGGGATATGTAAAGGATAAACATTCTCACATATATGTTACTATAAAGCCTGGATGTAGCACAAGGGGCCCTGATGGCGCAGCGGTTAACAGCTTGGTGCTAACCAAACTTTCGGCGGTTCGAGCCCACCAAGCGCTCCTTGGAAACCCCGTGGGACAGTTCTACTCTGTCCTACAGGGTTGCTGTGAGTCTGAGTCAGCTCGATGGCAACAGGTTTGCTTTTCTTGTCTTTTCTTTTCTTTTTCTTTGTATGTAGTGCAAGAGTTCTAGCAGGAGAGCCAGTATTTCTCAGGAAAGAGTTGTGAACAGTCTTCAGATAACTGCACCAAAACTCTGTCACATTAGTTTAAAAAAATGTTAGGACTCAGAAGAACTCATGGAATTGTATCCAAATGAGCCTGCCCATAAACCAAACCAAACCCGTTGTTGTCAAGTTGACTCTGACTCAGAGTGACCTCGTATGTTACAGAGTGGAACTGCTCCATAGGGTCTTCTTGGCTGTAATCTTCATGGAAGCAGACTGCCAGGGCTTTCTCTTACGGCACTGCTGGGTGGGTTTGCAGCACCAGCCTTTAGGTTAGTAATCAAGCGCAAAATATGTGCACCACCCAGAGACCTCCTGATTCTGCCCATAGAGCTTAGCAAATAAACCCATTAGATAGAGAAGGATACTAAAGGCAGGCTGCTGAAATAGTAATGATTTTTTTTTTAATTGTGCTTTAGGTGAAAGTTTACAGCTCAAGTTAATTTCTCATATAAAAATTTATACACACACTGTTATGTGACAGTAGTTGCAATCCCTACAACGTGACGGCACACTCCCCCTTTCCTCCCCAGGTCTCCTGTGTCCATCCAACCAGCTCCTGTCCCTTCCTGCCTTCTCATCCTGCCTCCGGACAGGGGCCGCCCATTTGGTCTCGTGTATCCGCTTGAACCAAGAAGCACACTCCTCAAGAGTATTGTCTTATGCTTCATAGTCCAGTCTAATGTTTGTCTGAAGAGTGGGCTTTGGGAATGCTTTTAGTTCTGGGTTAACAGTGTGTCTGGGGACCATGGTTTCGGGGGTTCCTCCATTCTCAGTCAGACCATTAAGTTTGATCATTTTACGTGAATTTGAGTTCTGTTCCACACTTTTCTCCCGCTCTCTCAGGAACTCTCTGTTGTGTTCCCTGTCAGGGCGGTCACTGGTGGTAGCCAGGCACCATCTAGTTCTTCTGGTCTCAGGCTGATGGAGTCTCTGGTTTATGTGGCCCTTTTGTCTCTAGGGCTAATATTTTCCTTGTGCCTTTGGTGTTCTTCATTCTCCTTTACTCCAAGTGGGTTGGGACCATTGATGCATCTTAGATGGCCGCTCACAAGCTTTTAAAACCCCAGATGCCACTCACCAAAGTGGGATGCAGAACATTTTCTTAATAAACTTTGTTATGCTAATTGATCTAGATGTCCAAAACCACAGTCGCCAGACCCTAGCTACAGCTAGTCTGTCTCTCAAAGTGTTCGGTTGTGTTCAGGGAACTTTTTAGCTTTTAGTTTAGTCCAGTTTTGCTGAGTTCCCCTGTATGAAATAGTAATGAATTCTTGACAAGAATACTTTAAAGTAGTACTAATGCTAAGTTTCTTGAAATAACTAGTTTACCAAGGTGACGATTTCTTTAGACCACTCTTGGTCAAAGACATGTAAACCATAAAGGAGAATATTTGTCTTCTTTGCCATTATAGGGAGGCAGGTTCTATATCACCTAAAAAGTCTTCGAAGTTGCTGGATAAAGATAAAGAAAGATATGACACAGCCAGATCCAATGCCACTTAAAACTGGAATTGCTTCTCATGAGAATATTTTTGTCTACTCTCCTATCAGATGTATTTGCTATGCTGAGGTGAAACTCACACAACCAAGTTAGCTATGTTGAAGCATACGATTCAATGGCACTTAGTACATTCACAACACTGCAGCTACTAACTCTAACTCCGAAACATACTCCTCGCCTCCTAAGAAAACCTCATACCCATTAAATAACCACTCCCTACTTCTCCCTGTGCCCGGCCCCTGGCAACCATCAGCCTGCTTCCTGCCCCATTCTGGATATTTGCATCCTGGATTCGCTGTTCTGGATACCTCACATCAACCGACGTACGTGACACGCGACCTTCCCCGTCTGGCTTCTTTCACTGGGCATCGTGTTTTCGAGGCGCGACCATGTGGCAGCCTGTATCAGTGTTTCACCCCCTCTTATGGCTGAGCAATATTCCACTGCATGTCTGTAACGCATTTTGTTTATCCATTCATCCTCTGACGGACAGCTGTTGTTTCCATCCTTTGGCTGCTCTGACCATCTGTGTACAAGTATCTGTTTGAGCTCTGGCTTTTATTTCTTGTGTGTATATACCTAGTTGTGGAATTGCTGGGTCATATGATAATTCTATGTTTAGCTTTAGAGGAAGAGCCAAACTCCTCCAGAGCAGCTGCATCATTTTACATTCCCAACCAGCAATGTACAAAGGTTCCAATTTCTCCACATCTTCGCCAACACCTGTTGTTTTCTGATTTTTTGAAATACAGCCATCCAAGAGGGTGTAAAGTAGCATCTCATTGTGGTTTTGATTTGTGTTTCCCTAATGACTAATGATATTGAGTATCTTTTCATGCGCTTGTTGGCCATTTGTATATCTTCCTAAGAGAAATGTCTATTCATGTTCTTGACCCATTTTTAAATTGGGTAGTTTATCTTTTTGAGTTGTAGGAGTTCTTCATATATTCTGGATATCAATCCCTTATCAGATATATGGTTTCCAAATAGTTTCTCTTGTTTTGTGGGCTGTCTTCTCACTTTCTTGATAAAGCTCTTTGATGCACAAAAGTTTTTAATTTTGATAAAGTCCAATTTATTTTTTCTTTAGTAGCTCAAGCTTTCAGTATCATTTATCTAATAATCCATTGTCAAGAACAAGGTCTTGAAGCTTTACCGATTTCTTCTAAGAATTCCATGATTCTAGTTCTTATATTTATGTTCTTGACCCATTTTGAGTTATTTTTTATATATGGTGTGAGGTAGGGGTCCAACTTCATTCTCTTGCATGTGGAAATCCAGTTGTCCCAGCACCATTTGTGGAAAGGACTATTCTTTCCACTACTGTATGGCCTTGTTGAAAATTCTATTTCATTTGTCTACATGTCTATTCTTACACCAGTACCACACTGTCTTGATCACTGTAGCTCTATAATTTTGAAACTGGGAATTGCTGAGTCTTCCAACTTTGTTTTTCTTTTTCAAGACTGTGTTATCAAGTTGAAGTCCTTTGTAATTCCGTACACATTTGATTTCCATTTCTTTAAAAAAAAGTCAGAGTTTTGATAGGAATTGCAGTGAATCTCTAGATCATCAGTGAATATTGCCTTGACAATATTAAGTATTCCAATCCATGAATATGGGATGTCTTTCTATTTATTTAGGTCTTCTTTAATTTCTTTCAGCATTGTTTTGTAGTTTTCAGTGTACAAATCTTTCACCTCCTTGGTTAAAATTTTCCTAGCTATTTTATTCTTTTGGGTGTTACTGTAAAAGGAATGTTTTCTTAAATTTCTTTTTTGTTCATGCTAGTATATTAAAAACTGATTTTTGTGTGTTGCTCTTTTACCCTGCAATTTTGCTGAATTTATTAGCTCTGGTAGTGTGTGTGTGTGTGTGTGTGTGTGTGTGTGTGTGTGTGTGTGTGTGTGTGTGTGTGTGTGTGTGTGTGTGTGTATTCTTTAGGATTTTCTACACATAGGATCATGTAATCTGCAAATAAAGACAGCTTCACTGCTTGCCAATCTGGATGTCTTTTATTTTTCTTGCCTCACTGTTCTGGCTAGAACTTGCAGCACAATGTTAAATAACAGTGGTGAAAGCAGGCGTCCTTCTCTTGTTCCTGATCTTAGGGGGAAAGCTTTCATTCTTTCACCATTGAGCATGATGCTAGCTATGGGTTTGTTTGTTTTTTATAAACACCCTTTATCACGTTGTGGAAGTTCCCTTCTATTCCTAGTCTGTGGAGTGTTTTTATCATGAAAACGTGTTAGATTTTGTCAAATGCTTTTTCTGCATCAACTGAGATAAACACATGTTGCCCCTACCCCCACTTTGGTTCTATAAATATGCATATTATGTTGCTTAATTAATTTTCCTACTCCTACATTTCTGGAAAAAATCCTACCTGATCGTGGTATATCACCCTTTCAGCGTGCTGTTAGATTTGTTTTGCTAGTATTTTGTTGAGGATTTTTATATCTATATTCACAAGGGATATTGGTCTGTAGTCTTCTTTTCTTCTGGTTTCTTTGTTTGGCTTTGGTATCAGGTGAATACTAGCCTCATAGAGTGAGCGAGTAAGTGACCCCTACTCTTTTATTTTCTGGAAGAGTTTGAGAAATGTTTGGTAGAATTCTCTTTTTGTCCTTGGCTTTCACCAACTTGATTATAATGTGCTGCAGTGTGGATCTCTTTCTGTTTATCCTTCTTGGATGTGTAGACTCATGTTATTCATCAAATTTGGGTTGTTTTTGGCCATCAATTCTTCAGATATGTTTTCTGCCTCTTTCTTCTTTCTCCTCTCTTTCTGGCATTCCCATCATGTGTATGTTGGTTCCTTGATGGCATCCCACAGGTCTCTTAGGTTCTGTTCATTTTTCTTCATTCTTTTTTCTTGCTCCTCCTCAGACTGGATCACTTTAACTAGCCTATCTTCAAGTTCATTGATTCTTTCTTCTGCCTACCCAACTCTGTTATTTCATTTCATTTATTGTACTTCTCAGCTCCAGAATTTGTTTGGTTCCTTTTTATAATTTCTGTCTCTTTACTGAAACTCTGTATTTGTTGAAACATCATTTTCCTGATTTCCTTTAGCTCTTTGTCTATGTTTTCCTTTAACTCTTTAAGAAAATTGGACATTTTGATTATTATAATGTAACTAGAAATCTAATTCTCCCTCTTCCTCAGTTTTGTTTTTGTTACTTGTTGTGGGCTATTGTTTTTGTTTGTTTAGTAAGTTTTCCAAACTATTTTTGTACAGTCTGTATTCTTTGTTCATGTGTGGTCTCTGAAGGCTCTTGTTTCTTTAGTTGTGTTTAGCTATTGTTTTGACAGAGCTTTTCCCTTGTGTATCAGGAGCCACCCTGCCCCCCAAAAAAAAAGAGAGAGAGAAAGCTGTCCTAGTCTTTGCAGACTGGCTCTGTGTTGGGGCACTCCCTTCAACAGCACTCCATTGTGTGGCCTCAACTGTTACCTTCTGTCCCAGCAGCTGTGTTTTGTTCATTTGTCCATCAATATTTTCAAGGAATACCCTCTGCATAGCTGCCTTTCTGCCTTGAATTATACAAAACAAAGACAGGCTAGAACAGACAAACACAGTTCTCTGAGAGAATAAGGTCTGGTCTCTCCAGAACTAGAGACCAGGGTCCCCAATGGACATACGACTGCCATCTTCAAGACCCCCTGAGCCAGGGAGGGGTTGGGGAAATGGCAAGAAAAAAATGTAACAAAGCTTTCCTGATATTTTCAAGTTGCCTTTTTCTTGATTCAGCATTTGCTTGGATGCTGTATACCTCTGACTATTTCCTAGAGTTCTGACGTTAATTCTGACAGTTTTTGCTTGATTTTTCTGTCTCTGCAGAGGCACAGGCCCTTGGGGCTTACTATTCTGCCACTTTTGCTGACTTTCGATTAGATGCATATTGTTACAGAATCTGAAGCAGCATTGATAGCAAGCGTATTGAGAATAAAATTATACCCATTGATGACTCTTTCTAATGAATCAAAAGGTTGAGTTTCTCTTAATTACTTTATCTCAAAGATGAAATGAGGTTAAAAAATCACTCAAGAATTGTTATACCTGAATTTTTTTGAGACTACATTTCTAAGGCTCCCTTACAGCAGGTGTGTTCACAGTAACACTAGGTTTGGGCCAACTGAATATAAGCAAAAGCCTCATGTGGCAGCTTCCAGGAATCTTTCCTATGTACTCCTTTTGCCCTTTCCCCACTTCCTCCATCCTACTGTTTGAAACATGAACACGAAGGCTAGAAATCCAACTCAGACCATGAAGAAGAGGGCTATGCCCTAAGGATGCCACAGTGAAAAGCTACAAGGAGCCTAGGTTCCTAAAGAGTCTGAAACAGAGCTTCCATTCCAGCCCTGAATTAGAAGACAATTTCAGAAGTCCAAGGAATACTACTGAATGTCTGAACTAAGATATGAAGAAGAGAAGCTGGATTTAAGAGTTATAGCTGAGATGGAATGAATAGCATTTGGTGGCTGACTAAAAAACATTACATGAGAGAGAAGGGGAAAATCCAGGAATGATTCCAAGGTGTTGAGCTTGGGTGACTGAGTGGATATGTTGTCTTTAACCAAGATTTAAGGTATAGGAGTTGGAAAGGTTTGTCCAGTATATGTTCACCTTTGGAAACCTAAATTATAAGGCACCCCACAAGATTTCCGACTACGCCCTTTAGACGTTTAGAAGTATGACAACAGAACTGTGGTGTTAGTTGAATAAGAATAGAGGTGAACCAAAAACTGAACTCCAAGTACCCCAACATTTTATGGAGCAGGCAAAAGACAGAGCTATCTTTCTTGGTTTTCTATAGTATACCATCCGACTCTTTTACCATTCTGACCATTTTTTGGGTCTAGTGGTTTCTTTTCCTCCTTCTACTTCCTAAATTAGAATGTTCCCCAAAACTCAGTAATTGGCCCTCTGATTGTTCCTCATTATAATATATTCTTTGAAGGAATCATCTTGGCTTGAACCTCTCTGTGCTACTTATTTCCAGACCTGCAATTCTAAGACAAACTTAACCTATACTTTACTCTTTTATTCAACTGCCTTCAAGATATTTTCTACTTGTATTTCTATTTCAAATTCAATATGCCTAAAATTTAAGTCATATTTTTTAGCTCCAACTCAAAACATAACAGCACTTATATTAAGCTTCCTATATTTGACGCTTTAGAGTTATTTTGACTCCCTTCCTACGCTCTACCCTATATGGTAAAGAAATCACTCAATGCTCTTCTGTTCTTCCTTTAAAAAGATTTAAATTCTTCCCTTTCTCTCTCCTCCCATTGCTGTTAGTAGACTATTCCAGGTCCTTATCCCCTCACTCTTGAAGTACTACTTACTCCTCTGCCTATCATTCGTGTCTCTTAAGGTGGTATAAACCCATATGCTGTCAATTTAGAACAGCGTGTCTTGAATTCTTTTATTCCTCTCTTACGCATTTCCAGGTAAATCCACATAGTTCTGCCATAACTGAATTGTACATTATACTAAATTCTATAAAGTTTACATTGTACATTTCAGAAATGTATTATTTTTATATCATGGAATTTTGTATATAACCCAGTCTTACTAACAGTTTGGAAGAAAATAAATATTCACTTATTTTCTGTACTAGATTAGAAGCTACTAGAATAAACTTTTATTTGTGTTGGTTCCCTAACCAACACTCAGCAGAACATCTAACAAGTCAGTATCCATTGTTACAAGAATATCCTGGGATTTTCTTGTCCGCTCATGGAGCAAAAGGTTAGCATTATGACATAATTAATTAATCCCAGCTCTGCCTCTTACTTGCTGTGAAACCTCTATGCCTCAGTTTCCAAGTTTCCATATCTTTAAATGGGGATAGGAATATCACCTAATTCAAAGGGTTGAAAGTTATTTTGTTATTATTCATAATGAGCTGACAATAGTGAATGACGTGTAGTAAATGCTCAATAAGTGCTAGCTATTATTACTACCACCTCTATGATTATTCAATAATATTCACTATAAGCCTAATCTGTGCTCTCCATTTTTATAGAGGTCTTTGTCTTTTCAGAGTACTCGCGCACTTACTATCTCATTTGGTTCTTAAAGTACAACAATCTGGTAAGACAGATAATATGAGTATTATTTTGGTTTATGAATGAAACTTAATAGACAAATCAATGTGTCTAAAGTCACAAACCTAGCTCTCTCCCCAACTCTTAAACTCATGTTTCCAGTGGCCTGCTGGAAATCTTCTCCTGGACCTCAAAATCATTGTCTATGAAATGCAACTCTATACCCCCTCAGAATCTGTTTTTTCTTTCCACACTCTTTTTTAAGAGTATCACTCACTCATTCATGGAAGATGAAAGTAACAGTATGATTTTATTAGTAGTGGCAGCCTTAATTCTTCCCTTACCTTTCCAGATCTAACTGGTGACCAAGACCCATCAGTTCTATCTCCTCAGCGTCTCTCCAATGGGTACCTTCTCCATTTGCATGGGCTTTCAGTGCCTATGCTTGGGATTACTGTATTAACTTCTTAACTGGTCTCCCAGTCTCCATACTTACTCCCCTCACCTCTACCCTCCGTTCTGCTGCTTGAGCCATATTTGAAAATGCAGATCTTATTACGTAGCCTTCCTAATTTTTCAGTGACTCCTGTTGTCTATAAGATAAAGTCCATCTTCTCTAAAATAGCATCCAGAGGTAGTCAGGATCTGACTCTCCTCTCTCCCATACCTGAGTCAGTATGATGTTCTCACATGCACTTAACATGTCTTTACAATTAATTTTTATAGATTTTTCTTACTCTATTAATTCATAAATGACATGGACTTAGTCGTTTTTATCTTTTTGTTCTCAGAACCAATTCTTCAGTGTTTGGCACATAAAAGGCATCAGTCAGTATTTTTAAATGCATTAGTAAATGACTGGTCAAAGTTTACGTATCATATGATGATTAAGCAGACACCTAACATCATCTGGCACATGAAAGGTTCTCAGTAATGTTTAGTGGATGAGTAACTGAACCTGCTGACGTTCAACGATAATGACAAAAAAAGAAAAAAAAGTTTTTTCTTACTTTGTCTGCAAGGAACTGGTTGCGACGTTCTTCGATAAGCTTCTCCACAGCCTTCCTGTGCTCCAGCTGCTTCATCCTCTGTTTCTGAGCGTTCATTAACTCAACTCGGTCATCCTCCGCCAGTTTAGCCAGCGTGGCTTTTCTGAACATCTCCTCTTCCTCCTTCGCAGCCTGCAGTACTAGTTCCCTCAGGGCCATCTGTTCTTCAAAACTTTGCTTCATCTCCTTTTGCTTTCTCAATTTCCTTTCTTCTTCTTCCTATAACAATACAGCAAAAAATTAATTCAGTTACTGTTTCTTTACATCTGATTTATAAAGAAAGGGTGGGATAGAGTTTTGTTAAGCTTAGAGTTACAATATAAAACCATACAAACTGAAAAATTAAGCCTTTTCAAGATAACACTTCACCCCATTCTTTTACAACTAGCTGGATAAAGGACATGCTACCTTGGATCGACATATCACATTGGGCAAATCTGCTGCGAAAGACCTCCTTAAAGTGTCACTTTGAGGGCTAAAGTGCGCCTGACCCAAGCCATGGTATTTTCAATCACCTCATATACACGTGAAAGCTCGACAAAGAAAGTCAGAGAAAGGGACAAATTGCTGAAGAAATTGCCTTGTATTACTTATTGTTCAATTTTAATTTGTATATATTTACCATCTTTCTTCTGTACTCAGAATTAACACATAATTATATTTTGAAAAGAGCCTATTTGAAACTTTTTTTGTACACCTGAGTTTACTAATATGTGGTCTGTGATATTTGTACCATCTATGAATCTTTCTCGAATCTTGCCTGAAACTTCTGTCCAAACCAATCGTTTAAGTATTTCTAGTTTCTAACTCCCTCCACTTGATGAAATCAGAGCTGCATTTACCCATCTCTAGTCTTCTAATACTTCTTCCATTCTCAAAGATTCTTTAAAATTTATACTCAGCAATCCATCAATGACAATCAGAAGTTTCTCATGGAAATTCAAATCTACTTGGAACAGTTAAAGTCCTTTCAGGCAAGCTTTTATTTCCCCAACATTATATTCTGAAAATTTCAAACATACCTAAAAGTTTGAAGAATTTTATAGTGATCACTCATATACCTAACACCAAGATCCTACCAAAAACATTTTACTATTCTTGCTCTGTCATGCATCTACTCAGCTGGAATTGACGTTCTTTGCCAACACTACAATTTGAAGAAAACAAATTATAATGAAAAAATCCTTATAACTGGACCAATAAACAACATCGTGATAAATGGCAAAGAAACTGAAGTTGTCAGGAATTCATTCTTCTTGGATCAACAATCAATGCCCATGGAAGCAGCAGTCAAGAAACCAAATGATGTACTATACTGGGCAAATCTGCTACAAAAGACCTCTTTCAAGTGTTAAAAAGCAAAGATGTCACTTTGAGGATTATTGTGCCCCTGACCCAAGCCATGGTATTTTCAGTTACCTCAGATGCATGTGAAAGCTGGACAGTGAATAAGGAAGACCAAAGAAGAACTGACGCATTTGAATGGTGGTGATGGTGAAGAATATTGACTATACCATGGACTGCTAAAAGAACAAACAGATACGTCTTGGAGGAAGTACAGCCAGAATGCTACTTAGAAGCAAGGATGGCGAGATTTTGTCTTGCTTATTCATGGACATATCATCAGAGGGACCAATTTCTGGAGAAAGGCATCATGCTTGATAAAGTAGAAGGTCAGCAAAAAAGAGGAAGATCCTCAGTGAAGTGGACTGACATAGTGGCTGCAACAATAGGCTTAAACATAGAAACGATTGTGAGGATTGCACAGGACCAGGCAATGTTTTATTCTGTTATACGTAAAGTCGCTATGAACCAGAACCGATTCCATGGCACCTAACAACAAGAACTGATGTAAATTTTAGAACTACCTATACGGGATCAAACTGACAATAGCAACTCAAAAGATTAGACAGGAACCTTAGGGGGCAGTGAGTTTACATTAATGGGAGAGGAACAACTCAGAAAAGGAGGGTGAGAATGGTTGTATAACTCAATAAATGTAACCAATATCACTGAACTGTACATGTAGAAAGTGTTCAATCGATGGATATTTTGCTGCATATATTCTCAACAATGACAGAATAAATAAAATAAAGAACTGATGTAAATTTTAAATCTCTCTCTAATCTAACAAACTCCCTCAGAACAATATCCTCATGGTATAAAATTATTGCCTTAACACCTGTATTGGTCAGGGTTCTTATAGATATCAGAATCTATACTGGTTTAAGCACAAAGGGATTTACTACAACTTCCAGGAGGGCCAGAGAATCAAGCTGCATCCCACTGCTCCAATCTCATGATGCTAACTTTACCATGGCCACCCCACATGATCTGATCTTCATCCAGGTCACTGCTATCTCATTTTGCTCACTTCCATCTTCCACACCTTGAGCTGGCCTGGGGATGGGGTAAAGGGTGGGAGGGAGCATCTAGGAGTGGAGAGGGGGCAGTAACTGCTGGAGAGAACCTAGGTCATATGAAGAATCCTAACTAAAGGAAGTCTCAAAAATGTAGTTTTAGCTTTCTAGTCTTTATAATACAGTAAGACAAATTTTAAAAAGAGGAAGGAGTGGGTGTTAGATGAGCCAATCTGCAGTATCAGCTATAGCATCTTTGTTCATTATATTTTATATTGAGTATTCAACCTTTCTTCTTTACCTATCCATATTTAATCCCCTTTTCAAATCCCTCTTCTTCACCTGTCTACACCTTATCCCCCTTTCAAACCCTACCTTCTCCATGAAGTCTTCTCAAATCACTCCAACCTATACTCATCTCTTTTTGGCATTGTACAGCATTTAATTTCTCCACCATTTAATTTTATTTCATATGTGCATGCCTTATCTCCCCACTGAAAAATAAATTCCTAGAGGGTGTATCTTATTTTTCTTCGAGATCCTGGGTACATAGTTTTTTTTATACTATATATTGTATGTGCATATTTCCATCTATCATATAGAAGCGAAAAGGCTCACTGAAGGTAGAGATACTGTCCCATTTAGTTTTGAATTCTTCCAGAACTGACAGAGTATTTTGTACACAGGAATGTAATACATATTGAACTAAATGGACTGCTGACATTTCCTGGAATCCACCCCCCATACAAATTTTAGTTTAATCCAACAGTGAAGACATCTGCCAAAGAAACAGGAACGTTTGGGGTGAAAAACAAAACCTTAGTTATATTTCTTTCACCTGGAAAAGGGTTCATGTATTCTTTGACGGGTCTGGATCAGTATTATGCTAGCTATATAATATGAACTACACAATCTTCCATGCTCTTCTATGTGCTAAAACCCATTATGTGGTTTCAGAAATAGCTGTTCATTGAAAGTGTGAAATAATTTGCTATAAAACCATTCCGAGCCTGGAAACATTTAGAAGGTGTCTTAGTATGAGTTCTCCTTGAAAGGAGAGTCTTAGATAAGGACTTGTGTATAGATAATTTTAGTTGGGAGGTAATACAGGGTCACTAAGGAGCCCTGGTGATGCAATGGTTAAAGCACTTGGCTGCTAACTGAAAGGCCAGCAGTTCAAACCCACCAGCCGCTCCGTGGGAAAAAGATGTGGCAGTCTTCTTCCGAAAAAGATTTACAGCCTTAGAATTAGAAGCCCTATGGGGCATTTCTACCCTGTCCTATAGGGTCGCCGTAAGTCGGAATCGACTCACAGGCACAGAAAACAGCAACGATCCCAGAAAGCAGCAGCGAGGAACGAGCTGAGTGAAACAGGAGAGGGAGAAAAGCCAACAAAGGGCGCGACACTGAGCTAGTTACTCCGCAGGCAGCTGGGGCTGAGGTGCACATGGACAATATCCACACGCCGAGGGGCAACAGAAGAAGCACTTCCCCATCAGCTCCCGTCCACCTTTGATGGAGGGAGGCCTCCGAGGCTGCTAGTCCCTGTCCCTGCCCTAGAGCGAAGGAGGCTGCAGCCCACGTCTGGTCTTCCCAACTGTGCCTCTCAGCTGTCTCTGAAATCAGAGGATGTGGGGCAGGGCACCAGAACCTTTTGGTACAATAGATATCTTTATTCTTATTTTGTCGGATTTTTCTACACCTTTGGGTTTATTTTTAACTCAGAAAATTATGCCACAGAGAGTCACATTTATCAGTACATAATTGAATAACCTCTCATTGTTTTTCTAATCTTCTCTATATTTACTTGTATTCCTTTCAATTTTATTCATTTTCACTTTTTTCTTTATTGTATTTTTCCAGAGGAAAATACCGTTTGTTTTTTTCCAAATATTAAACACTTGGATTAATGCTACTGTTTTCCTGATTTTTAGTTGATTTCCTTGTATCTTTATTTCCTTCCACATTCTTGCCTTACACTTGAATTTGTATTCTAAGTTACTGAGTTAATTGACTAGATATTTTCTCCATTATTTCTTGTTTAATAATTGCCTTCGAGATTAGTTTTACAGAATCTGATAACTTTTGATATATAGTATTCTCATCCTCAAGAATCTGTAAATTTCCTCTTCAACCCAGTAATAATTGAGAATAATGTTTTTAGATTTTCGGTTAGTAGGTTAAAATGTGTTATTTATTTTTAGTGGTGTGTTAAAAACCCTTTCCCCTTATATCATGTCTGCAAATTTCCCAGAAATTTGAAATCACTTTTAAAGTCATGTATTTCAATACAGCGTGATGTGGCAGATAATCGTGGCAGATAATTCTGTCATAGCTTCACTGCTGATGATATCTGGGTCTCATCTGATCTTCTACTTTATTTGGTGATAACTCTGCTACCTGCATCCCATTTGTTCATATAAGCCTGTTATGCCTTCATCCATCATTTTACTCTTAATTTTTGGGGGGTAATTGGTATTAGGAATGTATAAGTTGATTCTATTAAAATATTTAAATAAGAACTGTACACATTTTATTTTTCATTTTAATATGAAGTTAATCATTAAGTAGGTTTTGATATCAACATATAGTACCTATTTCCTCCTAATTGATTGAAACGGTATATCTCAAGGAATAACCTCTTTTGATATAGCTGAAAAATATTAAAAATAATACCAATAGCTATAATTTACTGAGGATTTGGCTATTTATATATCTTATTTAAGTGTCTGTTCAAATCATATAAACACTTCTCTATTATTAGCTCATTTTCTTACCTCACTCTTATCTCTTACTCCAATTATAATATTCTCCCTTAAAAATGCAGAACTCCAAAGCTTACGTATTTTACAAGCAGACACCAAACTTAAACTATTTGAAGAACACGGCTTACTATCCTCTTCCTAATTATCTCTCCGCCCTTACTTCAAGAAGTTCTGAGTCAAGGATGCTACTGAGAGAGAGAAGTACGAATAAAGCAAACATCATACCTTACCGTCACCCTAAGAAAGAACACGCATAGCTCATTTCTGATGCACTTGGAGCAGCTGTTTAAAAATATTCCGCTGACCACATTTCTGAAGGGACCGGGGCAGGAAGGGTCTCCCGTGTTAAGTGGCTGAATGCTGCACAAGTATTATTGCCCTTCCCAGAGTTTGGCAGAAATGGGGGAACACCCGCTCACCTCACCACAGGTATTACGCTTCTTTTTAGCAACCTGGGCATAGAACTCAGCCAATAAAAAGTTTTGGAAGATATAAGAGTAAAACTGTGTGAAAAATGAATGATTTAAACCTCTATGTTAAAAAATAAAAACCAAATCCACTGCCGTCGAGTGGGTTCCGACTCATAGCAACCCTATAGGAGAGTAGGGTTTCCAAGGAGCGGCTGGTGGATTCAAACTGCTGACCCTTTGGTTAGCAGCCAAACTCCTAACCACTACACCACCAGGGTTTCCACCTCAACATTAGCAGCTGTTATTTAGTTAGGAAGACTAAATGGTGATACTCCACATTTAAAACCGTGACTAGAACAGGGGCATCCCATCACCCGAGATCTTAAACTGATGACCTTCTACCTGCAGCGACAATCAATCTCACAGTTAAGGCAAATATCATACTGTCTACATGACCACATATGGACTGGTTTTTAGAATTACATTAAACTCACTAATGTAATCCTCTATTCTGAGAATTCCTGCTGAAAAATTGCTTGCCATTTAAGAAAAAAGACAAGCATGAAAATTTCAAGCACTTAATTTTTCTCTAAAACATCCTGAAACCTAGGAAGAATTTTCATCTTGAAGAAAAATTTTATACAGTTTTCATTTAAGTAAAACAATATGCATGTCCTTTAAGCTGACCAAATGCTATTTTAAAAGAGACGAAACATAAAAATCAAACTCTTATGTAAAAATTAATTAGTGCATTTTAAAAAGTGCGCTAATCTTTAAGGAAAAGAAGTCATAACTTTCCTTTACACACCTAATAAAATCCGAGGTGTGCATTTTTGCAAACCCTTTGAATTCTACATAAGAAAACACCTAATGTTGATCTAATGACTGAATTGTTAAGAAACTCTGACATTTTTGTAAGAAAATGAGTTCTTTACGCTAGTTACAACTCAGAGAGGAAGAAGTGGACTACCTACCACCTAATTTTCAGGCAAAAAATGTTTATTTAGATTATAAATTTCCACTTCCACTTATAAACCCCAATTAGTTCAAATATTTAAATGGAACAAAGTATAAAATAATTCTATACTTTCGAAAAGGTCAATTTCCTGCTTCTGTAGATACTCTGTAACATGGGCCCTTCCCCAGGCCATGGGCAGCACTTGAGGCCTGTTCTCCTCCAGCTTAGGTTAACCTACTCCTCACGGAATAACACAGAACTGTGCAAACACACACTCTCTGGATGGAGCAAAATGGCAAAGTACGGTATGGTGAGGATCAAAGTAAAGACTTGAGGATACAGAAGACAACATTCTAAACGTAGTAAAACTCCAGGCAGCGCTTTTCACTGTGAGTTTTCATTACCACTTGTTTCCCAGCCATGAGAAGAACAGCCTTCTAAAAACTAAGTGTACCCCCTGTGACGCAGCATCAGAACTGGTGTGCTGCCCTGGGTGTGGCGCAGGGGTCCTGTACCACCCGGCTCCGGGAGCGCCATTCCCATAGGCTCAGATGGCTGTCCTCGCCTGGGGAATTCTCACACCCAAAAACCAAACCAAACCCACTGCCGTTGAGTCAATTCCAACTCATAGCGACCCTATAGGACGGAGTAGAACTGTCCCACAAGGTTTCCAAGCCCATAATCTTCATGGAAGCAGACTGCAGAAACTTAAAATCCTGGCACATGAGTTAGAGGAAATGATTAGAAAGGCACCCTAACAGTATAACCTCAACCTCTTTTTAAATACTATATAACACTATATGAGCAAATATATTTAGGTGATTTAAACAGTCTAACACACTTCATTATTCCTCCTATGAATAATTATAAAATGTCACAAACGTTGATATGCCTCATGACTGTTTACATGATTCAGAATATTGAGTGTGTATGGTAAACCTAACCCACTGTCGTCCTGTCAATTCTGACTCATAGTGGCACTACAGGACAGAGCAGAACTGCCCCATAGGGTTTCCAAGGCTGTAGTAAATCTCTATGGAAGCAGACTGCCATGTCTTTCTCCCATGTATGGTAAAGTGGTAGGATATATTAAAAATGCAGCTTCACTGCCTCATCTCAGAATTATATTCTACTCTATGTTAACTGTTCTATCGATTTCCGAAACTTACTTTTAGTTTTCTCTTATCTATTTCAGCTTGCTCTTCCTGGTATAATTCTTGTTGCACTTGTTCCAAATCTTCACGTTGTCGCGCTATTTCTTCTAATTTCTGAGTCAGCTATGAAATTAAAAAAACACAGAAATATTTATAGGAACCAAATTCTACAGCTAATATTTCAGAAAGTCTCCAGTGTTGAAGAGGTGGTTATCTTAATACCGCATTCTGAAGCTGCAGTCTTTTTTCTTCATACTCTTGGGCTTTTGCCTGCCGATCTTCTTCTCTTTGCTTCTGGATGTTGGCAAACTCTGTGATTTTTCTGTTTTCTTCTTCCATCTCCTCACGCTTCTTTTGCCTCCAGACAGCCTGCTGTTTCTGAAACTCTTCTATGTAACTTCGAGCTGCCATCTTTTTTTCTAGCTTTTGTTGTCTTTCCCTAAAAAGCAGTAACGGATACAGTTTTATAAAAACAGCAATAACAACACAGTTAAATAAAGAAGTTATTTCCCTCTGTGGATAATAATGTGGGGAAAAGGTCTTTCATCTTTACAGTTTGTTCATTCATTCATGCAACAAACATTTTAAGTGCCTACTGTGTGCCACTGAACAAAATGCCAGCTATCAGTTTTCTCTGGGTAAAATGCTGCTACGCCTCTCTTCCAACCTATTAGTGAAGTTTCATGCATCTCATTTCAGAAAAGTCACATCCTGTTTAAGTAAGCCTTGTATCACTCTACACTTAAGCTGTCTGCCAAGGAAATTCAGCAGAAAGCATGTCCTCTGACACATGATATGGGCATATTTTTTTTTAAAAAAAAAAGGTTTAGTAATTCAGTCCCTTCAGAATCATTTATTATCAGACAACACGTTAGCAAAGATGACAAGAGCTGGTCTCACTCTATGTAATAACAGCTAACATTTGCTGAGCACTCACTGTGTGTCAGGCACTGTCCTGGGTGTTTTAAATCTTCACCACAAGCCTGTGATAAATTCACTGTAAATGTTTAGCCACGCCAGAAAGTTGGGACAAACTTACCATTGATCCTCTTCATAGATTTTCCTAACAATTTCATCAATCATGAGTTTCTCTTTCAGCAACTGCTTATAAGCTTCCTGCTTTTCTCCTTCCTGTTCTGCGAGCTGTTTCTCCAGGTCACTGCAGTACTGTGCTTTCACTCTGTTTCGTCTGTGCTCCGCAGCACTCTCCTCCTTTCTTAGTCTCTCATGTTCCTCCATCATCGTTCTCACTATTTCAGCTTCGCGTTTCTGTTAGTAAAACAAAATTTATCTTCCCATTTTCAAATCTGAGCATAGTACAATACAATATTTTAAGCAGATGTAATTCAGTATTATAAAGCCTGTAACATAAAATATTTTCATCCATCTAGGTAAAAAGCAAAGCTAAGTCACTGTCACCTGGAGGGTTTGGATGATGAGTCAGACCTTAAAGAGGCTTTTGTATTCCTTCAAGTAACTCTCTCAGGGCAATATCTGACAATGATAAATTATTCACTCCATATTTGAAAATCAGTAAGTAAAATTATAAGTACTTTATTAATAACTATTTCAACTGCTAAGGCACAAGTCATCCTTTTCTTCTTTGTAAGTTAGTTGCTCTAGGCAATCTTCTTCATTTTGAGCTCCCTTGTGTATCAGGTTCTATTTGGAGTAAGGTGGCACTAACCTCTTTCCCACAGGCCTGCTGTTAAATGGCTACAACTCTTAAGTTTGTCCTAGCCTAAACTTTCTTTCCTGCCACTGGCCCTTGAAGTCTCTCCTTCCTTACATATCAAAGGCCCTCTGCAACCACTTCAATTTAAAGGGGTTCCATATGTCACTCTGCCTGTTTTCTACAGTTTTTGATTCACTCAAGACCACTTCTTCTGAGTTAGAGACAATCCTCCTTCTTGGTGGGTTAAGCCCCGTATTTCTTTGGAGCATTATCAAATCATTTAGACAAAACAAGTTTCAAGTTAAATGTACTGGGGCAACTTTTAAAATTACCCTTTACCTTTACGATCACACCCCAAATGCTGGAATAGTTAGCAGTATCAAACACAAAAGAATAAACAGATTAAATTGCAAATGCTCAATGTCTTTCATGATCTAGCTGATACCTTCAACATATACCATTAATATGACTTGACTAAAATTATTTCTCTGCAGATGCTTTCTTTAAGTATGTTGATGTATTCTTTATAAAAAATATGAAATGACAAAAAAATTCACACACAGATTACCATACACTGAAGGGTAAGACAGTACACAATACTGGGAAAGCCAGCACAACTTGTACAAGGAAAGGTCATGAAAGCTCCATAGACACATCCAAACTCCCTGAGGGACTGAATTGCTGGGCGGAGGGCTGTGGGGACCATGGTCTCAGGGAACATCTAGCTCAATTGGCATAACACAGTTTATAAAGACAATGTTCTACATTCTACCTTGGTGAGTAGCGTCTGGGGTCTTAAAAGCCTGTGAGCAGCCATCTAAGATACTCCACTGGTCTCACCCCTTTGGGAGCAAGGGAGAATGAAGAAAACAAGATACAAGGAAAAGATCAGTCCAAAGGACTAATGGACCACAACTACCATGGCCTCCACCAGACTGAGTCCAGTACAACTAGATGGTGCCCAGCTACCACCACTGACTGCTTTGACCAGGATCACAACAGAGGGTCCTGGACTGAGCGGGAAAAAAATGTAGAACAAAATTCTAACTCACAAAAAAAGACCAGATTTACTGGCCTGACAGAGGCTGGAGAAACCCCGAGCGTATGGCCCCCGGGCCCTTTTAGCTCAGTAATGAAGTCACTCCCGAGTTCACCGTTCAGCCAAAGATTAGACGGCCCCATGAAACAAAACGAGACTAATGGGACACAACAGTTCAGGGACAAGGACTAGGAGGCAGAAAGGGACAGGAAAGCTGGTAACAGGGAACCCAAGGTTGAGAAGGGACACTGTTGACAGGTCGTGGGGCTGTTAACCATTGTCATAAAACAATATGTGTACTAACTGTTTAATGAGAAACTATGTGTTCTGTAAACCTTCATCTAAAGTACAATTAAAAAAAAAAAAAAAAGAAAGAAAAAAACAGATAACCATACACTTATAGAAATACAACGTTCTCATTTTATGACTAACAAAGCCAAGACTCAGAGAGGCAGGGCTGAAACCAGCACCCAGGTGTACTGACACGCAGTCACGTCCTCAGTGTATGAGACTTTCATTTTTGTGGGTCAATTTTATTTAGAAAACAGCAGCAATTCTCTAAGAAGTCAAGCTGAAATGCCTGCAACTGCCTCAATAACCTCAATTGTCAGGATAAGTAAAACTGCAAACCACTCGTGAAACAGGCATGTACATCTTCTATTTTCTACTTTAAAGGGTGGAACTATACGGTTTAGGAAATGAAGTTTCCCACCATCTCCGATCATACCATGCTGTTTAACCCTCTAGACTTTTTCTGGACTAATACAGATGAATACTCACATACATTTCACACACACACGTACGTACCCATGTGTCATTTATGGCCGGCGTCTACTCTTATTTGGTGCCCGCACTGCACTGTACAGGTTAAGCATTTTGATATCACTCCTCCAATCATACGTGTGCATGTGAACATATGTGTGCATAATGATACATAAAATACGTGTTTGTGTATATATACACACATATATTTGTATTAACATACACAAGTATGTGTGTGTTAAAATAGACACATAAATACATAATGTATAGGGTTTCTAAAACATAAAAATGATTTATGATATGAATTATTATCCAACTTGATTTTTCTGCAACTTGCTTTTTTTTCCCTTCAGTTTGTAACATAGTCTAGCCAACTTTAAAAGCCAGAACATTTACCTCCACTTCTTTCTCTGTAACAGCTGTAGGACATCTGTGAAAGGGATCAGAAGAGAGGGAACTCTACCACCATAATGCCCTACATATTAATAGGGAAAGCAGGGAAGGGAACTGAAGGCTGGAATCCCTCAGTTAGATCCTGGAATCCTTGTGTGGCCTTTCTGTGTGCTATGACAGCTCGAGCGAGCAGGAGTGTTCGGCCTCTAAGTGTCTCCTCAATAAACTATTTCACGTTTGCACTGTGTGACATTACTGGTGAGCATGTCTGAGACTCCTCTGCCCAAGGGTAACTCCCGCTCTGGACTTGGCAGCACTTGAGGAGTTAGAAAAACAAGGGTATAAGATAGGAACATGAGAAGAAAAGATTACTGTTTATAAGACAGGTGTTTCCAACATAAAATTATTATTTGAAAACATTTGGTGAAAAGTAAACAAAACATTAACAACATTCTGAAATAACCGATCATACCAACTCCTTGTCCTGTACTAGTTTGTTGAAGAATAATTAGTCAGAGACCATGTGGATGCCTTCACATCTCCAAGGGAAAGGGTCCCAAAACCGAGGTGCCTGGCATGCTGAGGGTGGCCGGCTCAGGTGTGGGCCCCTCTCCATTCTGTGGCTCGTGTTCCTGCGTTCCTGAGAATGTAACTTTGACTTGTTCGTATGCATACGGCCTTGGGCTTCTGACTGAGTGGAACCAGCAGGCGCTGGCCCCCATCAATCATCTTGTGACCCCGTCGTGAGAATGTACTTCTGCAATTACGTGCGTGTACCCCATCCCCTTAACCCACGTACACTCTGTTACACAATCCCAACCAAAGCCCCACTTTGAGATATCCCACCTTCCACTTTACTGCTTGCTTGCCTACCAATCAAAATATTGTGAGCTAAGTTCCTGATTCAACCCTATAACTATGCCCGTGGGATAGCAGCTTCGCAGAACACGGGTTTTCACTTTGTGAGATCCAGCGTGTCCCCGGCTCCAGCTGCCTTTGCTCTCAATCAATCTCTTTACTTTCATTTAAACAGAGAACCCATTGTCACTTGACAACATCTGAAAGGCTCTAATGTAACTAAACAAAGCTCCATATGATGTCATTCATAATTTCCTATACTTTAAAGAACTAAAAAGTATAAAAGTATTTGAGAAATCTAGCAGTGTAAATTCTTTACAGTATGTAACATTTTTCAAAAAATTTTGGTTTCTCAAAGGAAGCTAAAAACATAATAACCAGACACATAATCACCATTTGCTCGTATTTAATGGCATCCTTTTCAGCAATCTGAGCTGCCCTTTCTTTATTCATGTAAGCTGCCTTTAACTTCTTCTCCAATTCTCTGAGCTCAATACTGTTAACAAAAAAAAGGACACAAATTTAAATTTGAGGACCATATTTCTCTTACGACTATGAAAGCATAATCTATACCTGAAATTTTAAAGATTTTTTTAAAATGTATTAAGAATATTTAAACTACAATTTAAATATTTTGAAAAAATACCCTTTTCTCTCTTTATCCAAAGAAAAATCAGAATGCATGTGGAATGCAACATTATAGTTAATTTTCTGGACAAAACAACCCTTTTATTTCCAATAATCATCACTAAATTTTTTCTGCCAATGCCTGGTTCAGAGAAGGTACTTGTTATGGACTGAACTGTGTCCCCCAAAATATGTGTTGAAATTGTAACCCCTGTGCCTGTGGGTGTAATCCCATTTGAGAACAGGGTTTTCTCTGTTATGTCAATGAGGTCATATCAGTGCAAGGTGTGTCTTAAACCTAATCGCTTTTTCCCCTCTTTTTTAAACTGTAGTGAAAACAACACAAGTTCCACATTTACAGCTTAATGACATTTTTCATGGGATGGCACCATTATCACTATCCTCATCCAAAACATTCCACCACCATTAACATAAGCTCAATGCCGTCCCCCTTTTCCCCTTTCCCTTCCCCCTCCCTCCCACTCCTGTTAGCCAGTAATAATCTTTGGTTTCTATATATTTGCTTATTTCATATAAGTGAGATCATTTAAAGTAACCAAGATACCTGTTTTCTCTTACTTGTTGCCTCATCTTTTCATCCTTTAGACTTTCATGTTTTAGTTTTGCCAACTCTGCAGCCAATTTTTCTTCTTGTTCAAGCTGGCGTTCCCACAATCTTTTGTTTTCTTCTGCCTGAATAAGAAAAAATAACTTTAGATATTTTTCCTCCAGAATCATTATTTTTTTCTTTTAGGATGAATCTGTTTCATTATACAAAACTGCACATGCCTTAGGTACAATGGTTGACTATTTCGTGTGTTTTATAACTCCCAGAGTGTCTTGTGGGCATCTCTTCAAAACTGATAGTAGTTCACACGAATAGACATATGCACACCCATGTTCAGTGCACCATTATTCACAAGAGCATAAAGATGGAAACAACCTAAGTGCCCATCAACAGACGAATGGATACACAAATCATGGTACATACACACAATGGAATACTACACAAAGAATCCTCGAAATCTCTCATAACATGGGTGAATCTGGAGGGCACCATGCTAAGTGAAGTAAGTCAATCACAAAAGGACAAATACTGTATGAGACCACTATTATAAAAGCTAAAGAAAAGGTTTACACACGGAAAGAAACAATCTTTGATGGTTATGAGGGAGGGGAGGGTTTGGGAAGGGAAATTATTAACTAGAGAGTAGGTAAGTGTTAACTCTGGTGAAGGGAAAGATAGTACACACTAGAGGAGAAGTGAATACAACTTGACCAGGGCAAAGTCATAAAAGCCTCACAGACACATCCAAACACCCTGAGGGATTAAGTTACCGGGGCTGAGGGCTGGGGACCATGGTTGCGGGGGTCATCTAGGTCAACTGGCATAACAAAGTTCATAAAGAAAATGTTCTACATCCAACTTTGGTGAGTAGCATCTAAGGTCTTAAAAGCTTGCAAGCGCCCATCTAAAATACATCTATTGATGCCACCCTGTCTGGAGCAAAGGAGAATGAAGAAAACCAAAGACACAGGGGAAATATTAGTCCAAAGGACTAATGGACCACAGTACCACAGCCTCTGCTAGCCTGAGCCCAGAATAATTAGATGGTGCCGGGTTACCACCACCAATAGCTCTGATAGGGATCACAATAGAGGGTGTCGGGCAGAAAAATGTAGAACAAAATTCAAATTCACAAAAAAAGAAAAAAAAAAGACCAGACTTACTGGTCTGACAGACTGGAAGAACCCCCGAGACTACGGCCCCTGGACACTCTTAACTCAGAACTGAAGCCACTCTCGAAGTTCACCTTTCAGCCAAAGAGTAACACACGTGACGAACGTGCTTCTTAGTTCAATCGTGTATTATGAGACCAAAAGGGCAACACCTGCCCAAAAGCAATGATGAGAAGGCTGTAGGGGACAGGAAAAATGGACGGATGGAAAAGGGGAATTGGGGTGTGGGAGAGAGCTGACACATTGTGGGGATTGCAACCAATGTTACAAAACAATTTGTATATAAATTGTTGAATGAGAAACTAATTTGCTCTGTCAAGTGTCACCTACAGCACAATTAAAAAACAAAAAAGAATTTTGTGGAAAGCACCACAATTGTACTTACGTGAATAAAACTGTGGAAGTTAATAACTATGGATTTCATATTTATCTAAAAATAAAATAGAGTGCTTACTCTCTGCCGGCATTGTTTGAAGGGCTTTACATGTTTTAACTCATTAATTATTACAACAATGCTATGAAACAGGTACGATTATTACTCCCTATTTTATAGACGAGGCATAAAAAGTAAAAGCAATTTACCCAAAGTTCTGTAGGTAATAAATAGCAGTACTAGGATTCAAAGACACGCAGTTAGCGGCAGGAACTCTTTACCACTACAGTGGGCCGACTCACAGTGAGGCATCCCTTACCTGATGCTGTCATCCGTCTCCACTCAACTCCAGTATCAGCAGTTGGCTTTCATTGTTTTCCAAGGAGAAAATGGAGACAAAAGTAATGTAATAATGCACAGTAAAACTTACCTTTTGAATGGCCTCTTCCATATCCAACTCAAATTGTTCATTCTGTAATAATCTGAGGAATCTCTTGCGCTCAACACGGTCATCATTTTCATTCTTCACCCTTAGATCCCTGACTTGATTCTCTATCTTTTTCAGTGCTTGGATATGCAATTCTTTGCTGTAGTTTTCATCTACTAATTTCTGATGCCTTTCAGCAAAGCTCAAATTTCTCCTTTTGGAAGCCTGTAATGCAAAAAAAAAGAGAGAGAGAGAGAAATTACGCATACTTTGAAATACTAAGATCTGTACTTTTTAAATGATAAAAAGATAGGTAACAAATAAATGTAAGGTCATGGGCTTCCTTCCTAAACTCAGAGAATTTTCCATAATAAAAAGGTAAACAGGGTAGATGAACACAGTAGGTACTAGTATTATTCCTCTTTTTATAGATGAGGCATGAAAAGGAAAAGCAACTTACCCAAGGTTCCACGGCTAATACGTAGCAGTACTAGGATTCAAAGGCATGTGGTATAGCTGTATAGCCCCATTTCTTTACCACTACACAGGGAATCCCTCCTTCCCTCATTCCACGCCCCAAACCCGGGCATGGGTGCTGTTTGGAAGCTGGTCAAGTTTTCCCAACGCAAACTGAGTAAGTCAACGCGCTGGTATCCATCCATTCACTCATTCTCTCCAGGACTTTTATTTCCACTAATTTGTCCACAGGTTCTACATCTTTCCCCAGTTTTCCAGAAATAGGAGAAACAAGATTTTATCGGGCAGATTTAGAGACGTATCTAATACAGGGTGGGGAAAAGCAAGAACGGCCGGGAGCCTCCGCGAACGCGCCTTACACAGCGCCTCAGGCCCCAAAGAGCAAACGCAAGTCTCCCACTTAATTCTCAGATCTTTCTGTAGAAGCAGGGGGCTCTAACCATATTAAATCAATAAATAAAAAAGTCGTTTCGAGTCCCCCGACCAGCTCACCATCTAGGCTGGCGAAAACTCCCCTCGCTTGCTCCCGCGGCCACCACCTCTCGCCCCGGCGTGGACGCGGTGTCCTAGCAACCAACGCGGCGCCACGGCCTGACAGAAGCCAACCAGCGCAATTCTCGGCCCCCTATTGGTCGTGGCGGCATCCAATAGGCACAGAGCTTCTTGGGAGCCTGGCAGCACGGCTTCTCCTATTGGTGTAAACGAAACAGGCGGGAAGTTCAGACGAGGCCATTTGCAATCGGCTAGAGCCTCAGATTTTCCCCAAGCGGCCGAACTCTCTAATTCGAGTGGTTTGGAAGCGAAGTGGGAGTCTGGAAGCGGTTTACAGAGAAAAGCACAAATTTCTGTCTTGCACGTGTGGCTGGAGGGAATTCCTCTCACAGAGCATCCGGCGTCCTCAAAGCCAGCTCTGCAGAAGTTGATAGCTTCGTTCTCAGCAGTGTGTGTCCTGGGGCACTGTCCCTACTGCTGGGATACCATGAGACCTGTGGGTGTCGACTGCTTCCAGGAGCCTTTGCTTCATTCCCACAGAAAATGTTGGTAAACTTTGGGAATAAAATGTATGGGCCGCATGGATCTTATTCTGCTGTTTAATAGATGGTCCAGGTACCAGTTGAAACAGCAGATAGATGATGGCCCAGGTGTTGGTCTGGTTTATTTTATCAGCACGTTAAACATTAAAGTCTATTTTAAATGGAAGAATTTAAGAACGGGTATGGATCAGAGAAATTAGTGAAATGCACTTACTTCAGAGATGATATATTTAGAGAAGTCTTGTCAAAACTAGTTTTCAAAGGTGGTTAGCAGCAGTTGGTGTTATCCTAACTTGAAGTCCATCTTGTGTAGCAATCTGTCTGCTTAGAGATTAATAACAAATAGGATTTCCCATTTCAGCTCCAGCTGGTAAACAGCGTGGAAGTCGTCAATCCCATCCTTGAAAGAAGAAAGGGAAAAAAAGCTGAACAAACTGAAAATCAGCAATTTTTCTTGGACCCATCAGAAAACTGAGGTTGCAAAAAAAAATTGCCATTCAGAAATATGGAGAGAGGGGAACCTGGAGAGTCAAAGCTGAGATTTACGTACCTAGATCAGAAGCCACTGGAGCCATAAACTGGTAGGAATGCTTAAATGGTAATTTTGATAAATTGCTGGAGACTGAGTGTGGGCTAGTATGAGAGTAAGAAACTCCTGGGAGTTTCTGTGTTGGGGGGTGAGGGGTGACATGTTTTTGTGGGCTTTACCTCTAGGAACTCACCAGGTTCTCACAGTGAAGAACCAAAAAAGATCCCCTCATGGCTGTGGCAGGGGAGAGGAAGAATAATCATTATGGAAAAGTCCAGAGCCTTCTTCACAATAAAGGCCTACTTTTCCAGGAGAAAAGACTTCACCAGAGGCATTACCTGAACCTTAACTCAAAGGACAAGGACATTTCTCTTAACTAAGGGGAGGGAGGGTCCGAGAAACACTTGCGAAGGTCACAGTCTAGGGACACAGGCCTACTAAAAAACTGAGATTTAATCATACAATTATAGAATGCTTTTCCTCCTCCACACTTTACCACTACACCAACAGTACTCCAGTATATTAACAGCTGATTGTAGCGGAAAGAGCAGCAAGACACATACTTTATCTGACAAGGAATTCCTAGGGAAATCCAAAGACAACAGAGGAGACAAAGCAAGGACACTCGAGGAATTTGAAACCTCTATCACCTACCACACCAAAAAAAACCCAAACCTGTTGCCGTCGAGTCAATTCCAACTCATAGCGACCCTATGGGAAAGAGTAGAATTGCCCCATAGGTTTTCCAAGGAGTGTCTGGTGGATTCAAACTGCTGACCTCTTGGTTAGCAGCTGAGCTCTTAACGAATGTGCCACCACTGTCACCTTCAGCTACAGCAACATTAAGCACAGCCCAGTTTCTATCCACAGTAATATAAAACCTCACACTAAAGGCCTATTTACCTCAGTTCCTATTACCCAATACACCATGTCTGCCTTTCAACAAAAAACTGCAAGTCATGCTAAAAGGCAAGAAAAATGTTTTGAACTGGTCTGAGTCAGACCAGACTCAGATATGATATCAGTCAGAGAATTTAAATAACTATGATTAATATGTTAAGAAAAGTAGACAACATGGAAGAACAGGTGGATAATGTAATAGAAAAAAATCTAAGAAAGGCTCTAAAGAAAATGCTAGAAATCAAAAACACTAACAGTGAAAAATGCCTTTGATGGCTCATCAGTAGACTGGACACAGATGAGCAGAGAATGAGTGAATTTGAAAATATGCCAATAGAAATTTCTCAAACTGAAATAGATTAATAGCAAATATTGGCATTTTAAACCTTACCTTAAACTCAAATTCTTTATTTTCCTACATTATAAGAGTACTTGCGTTGGGAGGGGATGGCTAGGAAGGGGTGAATGTTTCTGTCTTTGGGGGGGTCTCATTATAAACTTAATTACCAGAAAAGTAAAATTGACTACAGGGTTTTTACAGTGCAAAATATTTTGAAAATAAGATGTAACTCTTGTATGCATTTAATCCCCTGTTAGTCTAGCAGCCTCCATAGGGACTCTACAAAAAAATATGGTGTAATCTATAGCTTCTCATAGCATGGCCTCTAATTAAAATTGTTGGCTGGACTGTCCCCAGAAGTTTTTGTCTGTTTGAACACTGATGTATTCCAAGCATTTAAAATGGTGATTGGCATATAGTAGGTGCAAAATAAATATTTGTTAAATGAACAGATTATTGAAATTATACTATCATTATGCATATAAAGGGGGATCTGGTGGTGCAGTGTAGGAGAAAGCTCTACACAGAAATTACTTTGGGGAAGTCTTCATTCTGTTTCAGCCTAGTTAGAGTTTTATCAATTTTGTTTATATTTTCAAAGAACAAACTTTTGTCTATTAATTTTTTTCTATTTTTTCTATTTCCGAGTTCATTGATTTCTGCTCTTGCCATCATTATTTCCTTTTTCTGCTTGCTTTGAGTTTAATTTGCTCTTCTTTTTCTAGTTTCTTAAGGTAGAAGCTTGGCTGTTTATTTAAAACCATTCTTCTTTTCAAATATAAACATAATATTTTAAATTTCCCTCTAAGTACTGTTTTAGGTACCTCCCAGATTTTGATATACTGTGCTTTTATTTTCATTCAATTCAAAATATTTTTTATTTCAATTTTGATTTCTTTGGCCCATGAGTTATTTAGAAGTATTCAGTTTGCTTTTCAAATATTTCTGACTGCCTGCCTGGATTTTTTTTTGTTATTGATTTCTAATTTAATTCTATTATGGTCAGAGAAAATATTTTATATAATTTCAGTTCTTTTAAGTTTGTTGAGGTTTATTTCACCCAGGGATTGTTCCTAGTGCACTTGAAAAGAATGTGTATTCTGGAATTGTTGGGTGGAGTGTTCTATAAGGTGAAGCTGGTTGAGAATGTTGTTCAGGTATTCTATATTCTTACAATGTTTCTGTCTACTTGTGTTATCAGTTACTGAGGGGTGTTGAGATCTTCAGCTATAATTTTTAAAAAATTTTTTTTTAAAATTCTATCAGTTTGCTTCATGTGTTTTAAAGTTCTACTGTTGTGTGTATACACCTTTATGATTATTATTTGATTATTATTATTATGTCTTCATGACATTTTGACATGCAACGTTTTGAAATGACCCTCTTTATCCCTGGAAATATTCTTTGTTCTGAAATCTTTTTGATACTGAAGTAGCCACTCCAGCTTTCTTTTAGCTTACTATTTGCATGGCATATCTTTCTCCACGCTTTTACTTTGAAACTATCTATATCTTTACATTTAGAGTGGGTTTCCTATAAATAGCATATAGTTAGATATTGCTTTTTTATCTAAGCTAACAATCTCTGTCTTTTAATCAGTCTGTTTAGTTGATTTACATTTAATGTAATATTGATATGGTTGGATTAAAATCTACAAATTTAAAAATGTTGTTTCATCAGTTCTTTATTTTTTCCCTCTTTTCTACCTTTTTTTCTTTGAGTATTTTTTGTGACTCCATCTTATCTTCACTATTACCTTATTATTTTTACCTCTATAATTTTTAAGTGATTGCCCTAGGATTTACAATATACATATTTAATTATTAAAATGCTATAATTCTGCTTTATGTGTCGTATGTAAAGCTCATGACAGTATGCTTCCAATTTCTTCCGTCTTTTGTGCTATCATTAATTGCATATTTTACTTTTATATATGCTATAAATCCATAATACATAGATTTACACATGTTGTTTGATATAGTTTTAAAGCTCTTGAATGTCTGTTCTTTTTTCCTCCCCCCCACCCCCCCCCAGTCTTTTTTATCTTTATGTGTCTTCTTGGGCAATTTCTATTGCTATATCTTGAAATTCACTAACTCTTTCCCCAGCTGTGTCATGTCTTCCTATGAGCCTGTCAAAGGCCTTCTTCATGTCCATCACTGTTTTCTCTTTTTTACCTGTTCTATTATTTTCACCTAATTTAAAAATCTAATGTTTCCTATTTTTTTTAATAGTTTCCATCTTTTCTGATAAATTGCCTATCTTTTCATGTATGTTGTATACTTTTTCCACTTTATCCTTTAACATATTAATGTATTATTTAAAAGCGTCTGGTAGTTTCACCAACCATCTGGGTCATATGTGGGTTTTGTTTCATTCATTGCTTTATCTTTTGCTCTTTTTACATTGTTTTTTCCTTGCTTTTTGCATCTCATAATTTTTTATTGAATGCTAGAAATTATGTGTAAGACAGCAGGGACTGAGATAAATTCTATTTACGCCTGGAAATGAGCTCACCTCTTTTTCAGCTAGGCCATCAGTGTGGGAGGTTGAGCCAGTGTAGTCAGGAGTGGAGCTGAGTTTGGGCTTTGTTGTTGCTATGGTTATCTTCAGTGCATCATCATCTTTAGTTTTCTCTGGTGTTACCATGTGCTTACGTTGGGGACTGGTTTTCCAGAAGAATTTCTCAATGTTCCTGATCCACTCATAGCTGTAGGCCTGCCCTGTGTTCCTTCCTGCCTTCTGCCCACACTCCTGCTCCTCCCCCCAGCAGTACACTGTTATTCTTTGCTGCTCATGTTTGATAGCAAGGGTAGTGAGACAGGGGGTTCTCTGTTGTCCTAGTTCAGCCTCAATGTTAGGGAGGCCCTGGAAACCTGTATCTCCGGTCTCATAAACTGAATACACTGTCCTTACTGGTAAGCATTCAGTGTTTTCTTATGGCCTTTGAAGAAAGCCCAAAACCCTTAACCTGGCCTTCAAACTTTAGTCACATAGACTTCTTTGATCTCCTTCCTGCCAGAGGGCTTCTGTAAGTGTGGGTCTCTCTGCCTGGAAGGCCCATTCTACCCCCTTAATAAAAGCATGTGATAATGGAAACTCCATCAGCCATCTTGTCCGTGAGATAACACACCTCAGATGGCAGAACAGAAAAATAGAAGGAGCCTTGGTTCTCTTATGACCACAGACCTATCACACCAGCCTTGGGTTGCCTAACTCCTGACCTTACATTATGAAAGAAAAATAAGTTCCTAATTTTTCTAAGCCTCCCCTTACCCCAGTATTCTATTACTGTTAGCCAAATACAATTCCTAACTGATTCAACCAATATCTTTGTTTTAATCTCCTGAGTGAAAATAATTAAGAAGAAAAAAAAACTTTTTGCAGCATTAATTGCTTCTTTATTAATATGTGATTCTAAAGGTTATTAGTAATAAATAAATAAATACAAATAAAGATTATTACTAGGTAGAGCGGAATCCCTCTGGTTTCCTTTCTTGTGAGTTCACCACTTTTCCCTCTCTCCCTTCCTTGTCTCCCAGAAGCTGCTAGGCAGTTCTCTTCCCTTAACCCCTGAGTCTAGATCACAACTTTTGATTTTAGGTTTCATCTTCCAAAATATCCATGCGACATATTTGCCTAGCAATGTGGTACCTCCCAGAATCATGTCATTTACATATTTTCAAATACTGCATAGAATAGGACTAGGAGAGCACAGAGCCCTGGTATACACCACTACACTATCTGTCCCCGTGCAGGAGGAGGGAAAGGCATCACATGCAGTCAAGACAGATAAGGGGGAACCATGGAGGTCAGCCAGAATTTGAGACAAGAGAAACAGCGACCTTTGGGTATGATCATTCAACTAGTGACCAGTGTCTCAATTTTACTAGTATACTACCAATATTTCTGTGCTTTTCTATAAGAATTTACTAGTAGAATTTTCTAAATATACTTAACTGAAATCTAGATACTTTACTATTTCTTCATTTCCCTCAGCTATCTAACACAATACAATTGATGGCTCTGCAGCCAAATGATAAATCTTGTAAGTTACGTAGGTTCAGATCAACATTATTTACCTGGAATGCTAACAGATCAATAAACATAAATGTTTTTAGAATATTAATGTACACATCTGGTCATTACATGTTTAGTTAGTTGAAAAAGGTGAGCTCTATCATGTATTTTTTTTAACACCTAAAATTGAATTACTAGCACAACGGGCTCCTAAATCACACAAATATATCAATTTTTACAAGGAAATATTTGTAATATAAAGGCTAATTTATTAATCAAATACACGAAGTACTTCAGTCATCAATACATAGTTATTTGTTTAGTCAGGCAGTTACAACGAATATGTAAAGACTATTTGCTTCGTAAAGTATGCAGCTGATATTTCAGAACGACAGACACTGTAGCAGTAGTTTAAATGTATTACTAATTGTCTGAACTGACCAAGATGTACCTGGCAGAGTCTTGTGCCAGCATCCCATAATGAATATACATTGAAGGACTGACTATACGTTAAAGCGGAGTGATTTGAGTGTTAGGTTGATCAGAAGTGTAATTCAGATGGAGAATCTACTGGGCAGGAGGAGAGAAAGACATTGCATTCAGTCAATAGAAAGAGGAAACTGTGTAGATCAGCCAGAATTTGAGGCAAGAGAGACAAAACTAGAATTTTAAAAAGGCCCGAAGTCCTGGTGACGCAGTTTGAAATAGTCAGCAGTTCAAATCCACCAGCTGCTTCTTGGAAATCCTATGGGGCAGTTCTACTCTGTCCTGTAGGGTTACTATGAGTCAGACTCGACTAGATGGCAATGCGTTCGGTTGTTGTTGTTTTTTTAAATGGTGAAATGGCTCGCATATTTTTAACTACAAGAAGGAGTGGAGCCAAGAGCCCAATAGAATTCTGACCAAATAGAGTTTGAGTTCTCAGTTAAAGGGTGCTCGTACTGCACTCCGTATTGCCCTGACAATGGGACCTCACCTTTTGTTAATAGCGTTATAATAAGAAAGTGCATACTCATGAGGAAAACAGGGATTAGAGGGAAGGCCACACATAATCTGGTTAAAAACATCACCTTGAAGGAAATTCTGGGGAGGAGTGTGGTTTGGGTATATATGTGACCAAGACTGAGTTTATGAACAAGAATATAAAGCATGAATACAAAGCTTAACTGAGCCTCGAAGGAGTTTCTGGGAGCTGCAGACCTTTTGTTCGTCTCTCAGGTCCCTGGGTGGTGCAAATGGTTTGCACTCAGCTACTATCCTAAAGGTTGGTGGTTCAAACCCACCCAGTGGCACCGCAGAAGAAAGACCTGGCAATCTGCTTCCGTGAAGATTACAGCCAAGGAAACCCTATGGAACAGTTCTACTCTGTAACACATGGGGTCACGATGAGTGACAATCAACTCAATAGCAACAGGTTTGGGTTTTTTTCTTCCCTTGGACAGGTCAAGATATGTCATTTATACTATGGTTGCATATCTTAGAAGTGAGGATGGCGAGACTTCATCTCACGTACTTTGGACATGTTATCAGGAGGGATCAGTCCCTGGAGAAGGGCATCATGCTTGGTAAAGTAGCGGGTCAGGGAAAAAGAGGAAGACACTCAAGGAGATGGATTGACACAGTGGCTACAACAATGGGCTCCAGCATAGCAACGATTGTGAGGATGGTGCAGGACTGGGTAGTTTTTCTGTTCTGTTGTACATGGGGTCACTATGAGTTGGATCCAACTCGACAGCACCTGACAATAATAACAACAAATATCAACATTGTGTCTACTACTCTACTCATTGGCATGACTGCCTGAAGGAATGGGGGAAGGCGAAAGCTCACCCTCCTGGTACTCTGTAAACTGACCTGGGATGGAGTAAAGAAAGCAGCCTACTGCAGATTTCTCTTCTTGACCTAACCATCTCCCCAAAGGGTTTGGCGCCCTCTACTGGGGGTAGGGGAGTGGGGACCAGTTCAGGGTAAAATAGGATATAACAGGTTCTATATAGGTTAGAATTTGTTAATTTCTGATAACAAATGTCATACAGCATTGCAAAGTATTTTATCAAACATGTATACTTTTTCATTATATTTTGCTTCTCTAATTGAGGACCTTTCTCTTTCAAAGGAATTTTAGTCATAGCTCTTTTTTGCAGTCTACCCATGGGTATTGTAGAAGGATTCAAGGAATTCAATAGGGGGTCTCTACGAGAAAAGATTTTCGGGCTAAATGTTCACCTAAATCAAAGACAAATTTAATCTATTGTAACAAAGCACCGATTTTACCTGACAAAAATTTAGCCTAACAGTTATTATATGTTTTAATAATTAGTACCTTTAAAGATGATTTCCAGTGGTGAATTATTGCTACACTAAATGCTACTTCATTGTCGAGGGAGGATTTATGCCCTCCCAGCATTAGGGGAAATCTTTTGGTTCATTTCCCTTTAGGATATAGCTGTTCACCTACAGGTCTAGACTAAAAGGTCTAGCATAATGAAGGACAAGAGCTTTTCCTAATAATAGATGATGGATTATACTGATTAATGTTTCCCACTAGTTAAAACATAACAGGGCTGAACACCTCAGAATTGCTGATCTGAAATAAGGCATGTTAGTAGGTATCCACTATAACTTGCAACTATAAAGTGGAAATTATTTACAAAATTGTGTTGCCTTATAAAATGAAACAATTAGAACAAAACAATTTTTCTTTCGGTCAGAAAAATGCCCAAATCTAATCTAATTTGCTGCAGCTGGACACCACCTGCAGATGACTGTTTAAGTCCTCTGACTATTACACACTTATCTTTTAAATATTGATAATGCCATTTTTCATTTCCTTGACATGAAATCCCACAGGGAATAATTATGCTAATAAACCTTAATGATTCTTGCAAATAAATGATCAAACCAAATTGCTGCTGTTGATTTATATTAATGGATGCCTTTAGGACTAGATTTGCCAGTACGGTGCTGCCTCTTGAATCTCAATTCATCTTCGTTAGCTGAAGAGTGTACATAGTTTGTTAAATAGATGAAGTGTTTAAGATATAATGTGTTTGTGCAGTTTTTGCACTTCATAATGTTCAAGCATTACCATCTTGCCTCGTGGCAAATCTGCATTTAATGGTTTCATTGTATATAAGTTTCCTTTAGTACTTTTTCTCTCTGTTATATGCAGTTAGAAAGTGACTACATTCTGGTGGATTCAGAATAAGCCAGCTTCCATATGTTGAATCTGATTGTTTCATTAAGACAATAAAATCTGTTTCTGAATATTTTAGCCACCATGATCTGGAAATCAGATTGACTATGTGAGGATGTGATCAAGTGCTAAACAATCATTTGGGGGGAAAGGACACTGTTAAATGGCCTAGTTGTTGCCCCAATTAAACCTAGATCAGTGGGTCTCTTCCTTTCCTGCTCACTCATTTTCATTCTTGCTCTTACATCATCAGGAAGTCTATGGGAAATAGCAGATTGTTGACTTTGTGGATTCTAAAATAAAACCAGAAAAAAAACTAAAGAATTATTAAATACTCTTTTCCAGGGTTAAGGAGCACTATGCCGAAAAAATATTTATTCACTGTAGATAGGAAGAAAAATTTATCTGAGTAACTTGTAAAAACCACTTTTACTTAAAATACCATATAACTGAGAAAAAATTATCTTGAGCCAGATAATTGCTTCAATGATCCATTTTTGTGCTTTGAAAGTCACATTCTCTGTGTGGGAAATAAACAGAGTAAAGACACAACAGGTAAAGGCACAGAATTGAATTAGTATGTATATATTAGGTCACGCTCTAAAATGCTTTTCTTATTATGAGTCAAGGTCAAAAAACTTCGAAAACCACTGAATTAAACCGTGTTGCCTATGTTTCCCAATCTGGGAGATGCTCTTAACTTCTGAATTATAGCAAATTTCAGAGATTATGGAATATTTTCCACAATGTCTACATAGAGTGTAAATCCTCCCACAATAAGTTTTTCAAACAATCACTGAATAAGATCTATTTGATGTATTTTCAACAAACTGTACCAATCCTTCCAATGATTGTAGAGTAGTAAACCAAAGTGATCACCCATTTACTCTTTCTAGGCAGATTCAAATTTCAGTTTTATTAAAATATATTATAATTAATGGCTATAATAAAATATATTATTCATTAAAAATGTGTAATAGTTTATATAACACTGTTAATTTGTTTATATACAATGAGGTAAGTAATATACTAATAGTATATACATTATACAATTCTGTATGATATTTGAAGCCCTGATGGCATAGTGGTTAAGTGTTAAGGCTGCTAACCAAAAGATCAGCAGTTCGAATCCACCAGCCACTCCTTGAAATAGAGGGCAGTTCTACCCTGTTCTGTAGGGTCACTATGAGTCAGAATCAACTCAACGGCAATGGGTTTTTTATATGATATTTATAGAATAATAATAAAACAACCATTGCTGTTAGTCCCTACCAGCAGAATAGGGTCATTGTTCTTAAGTGTTTTTTTTTTTTTTTTTTAATATTTCATTGTATTTTTGGTGGAAGTATACACTGCAAAAGAGATGTCCATTCAACAATTTCTACACGTAATGTTCAGTTGGTGTTACATTCTCCAATTGGTGCCAACATTCTCATTATTTCCATTCCATTGTTCCATTCGCATTAATTTAGTCTCACTGCCGCCCAAACCTTTCATCTACAATTTAGAGTAACTGTTGTCCGTTTGGTCTCATATGAATCATTTTTAAAAGAAGCCCACTATGCCGTCTCTTGCTGGTCTCTCTTGCCGCCATTTCTCTACCACTGCTTCTGGCCGTTGTCGGTGTTATAGCTCTCTCTCTCTGTCTGCTGATTCCAGGAGCTTCTCAGCACAGGGACCTCAGGCCCAAAGGATGCACTCTGCTCCTGGCTCTTCTTCCTTGGATCCTCTCCTTCCTGCCTCTGCGATGGCTCATTTCAAGCCCAATGGGATGGCAAAACTGACGAATCCCCTTGGTGGGCCACAATTATCCTATTTGCACAGTCCCACCCGGTCACTTGGGTGGGAGTTACAAGACCGTGGCAAGGAAGGTCACAGAAAAGTGATCCATTGCAATGCAGTCTTCAAGAAAACTAATTCGGTGAGGTGATTGGTTATGTCTAGTAAGTATCCACATCGGTAGCTCCTATTAGATTTATTATATTACATGCGCCCGGCACAAGCCATGGTATTTTCAGTCACCTCATATGCATGCAAAGATGGACAATGAATAAGCAATACCAAAGAAAGGTTGATGCATTTGAATTACAGTGTTGGCAAAGAATATTGAATATACCGTGGACTGCCAGAAGAATGAACAAATCTGTCTTGGAAGAAGTACAGCCAGAATGCTCCTTAGAAGGGAGAATGGTGAGACTTTGTCTTACATACTTGGAACATGTTATCAGGAGGGACCAGTCCTTGGATAAGGACATCATGCTTGGTAAAATAGAGGGTCAACGAAAAATAGGAAGACCCTCAGTGAGATGTGTCTTAGTCATCTAGTGCTGCTATAACAGAAACACCACAAGTGGATGCTTTTAACAAAGAGAAGTTTATTTCCTCACAGTTAAAGTAGGCTAAAAATCCAAATTCAGGGCATCAGCTCCAGGGGAAGGCTTTTTCTCTCTGTCGGCCGTCTTCTCTTCGGTGTTCCCCTGGACTAGGAGCTTCTCTGCGCAGGGACCCCGGTCCAAAGGACGCGCTCTGCTCCTGGCACTGCTTTCTTG